>NW_026872272.1:0-20000 GCF_033458585.1 Syngnathus typhle | reverse complement strand
CCCTCCTTGGATGTATAACATTCGCATATTTTCGCCCGGCCGGTGGTTTAAGGAGGCGGCCGGTCCTCCCTCCTTGGATGTATAACATTCGCAGATTTTCGCCCGGCCTATGTTTAGTGAGGCGACCGGTCCTCCGTGGAGAGCGACCCGCAAGTGGGGAGGAACCGTCCACACCAACGCCGGCGCGAGCCGGGGCCGGTGGGGGCCCTACCAAGGCGGGTCTCATTGCCTGTCGGTCAGTTCGGGAGAAGGTGGGGGTACTCGGAGGCCCGCCGGGAGCAGACGGGGGTCCGGAAGGTGAGGGGGTGAAGGACGGCGGTCGGGAGCAGACGGCCGTCCCCGGGAGGGGGTGTTCGTTCACGTGCGGACGCCGGGAGCAGGCGGCCGTCACGCAATTCTGCCAACCGTTCCCACCGGCCTGTGTTTAAGGAGGCGGCCGGTCCTCCACGAGAAGAATTCTGCCAAACGTTCCACCGGCCTGTGTTTAAGGAGGCGGCCGGTCCTCCCCGTCGTTCCGCCGGCTTGTGTTTAAGGAGGCGGCCGGTCCTCCACGAGAAGAATTCTGCCAAACGTTCCACCGGCCTGTGTTTAAGGAGGCGGCCGGTCCTCCCCGTCGTTCCGCCGGCTTGTGTTTAAGGAGGCGGCCGGTCCTCCACTATTCCTTCCTTGGATGGAAAGCATGTAGCACTTTGAAAATTTTCGAGCACTGTGACACTTTGAAAATTTTCGAGAGTTTTTGTACTTAGAAAATTTTTCGCTCTTGCACTTCCAGAGTGCTTTGCGGTAGCTCCTAGGTTCGCTGTCCGAGCATGTGAACACTTTTTGGGGGGGAACACATCGCTAGAGACACCAGCCGCCTGGTTCTCGGGGCCAAAACTTGTGTTCCCCACACTCGTTCTGACTATATTTTGCGATTTGGGGGTAAAGGTAATGAGTACAGTGACTAGGGGGACCAACTCATCGTACTCTGGCGCACCAACAGACCAAAGCTGGTACTGCACTTACCCCTGGTACCCCAACGCCTGGTACCTGACGGGCGAGAGGCTGATTTTTCGCTATTTGCGGCCGACCGAGGGAACCAGACAAAGCGGACACTTTACGGCGCAAGAGCCGTTGGCACTTAGAAATTTTTCGACAAAGTTGGCGCGAGCTCCAGAAGGAGAGGCTGATTTTTCGCTATTTGTGGCCGACCGAGGGAACCAGGCAAAGCGGACACTTTACGGCGCAAGAGCCGTTGGCACTTAGAAATTTTTTGACAAAGTTGGCGCGAGCTCCAGAAGGAGAGGCTGATTTTTCGCTATTTGTGGCCGACCGAGGGAACCAGGCAAAGCGGACACTTTACGGCGCAAGAGCCGTTGGCACTTAGAAAATATTCGCCAAAGTTGGCACGAGCTCCAGAAGGAGAGGCTGATTTTTCGCTATTTGTGGCCGACCGAGGGAACCAGACAAAGCGGACACATTACGGCGCAAGAGCCGTTGGCACTTAGAAAATATTCGCCAAAGTTGGCACGAGCTCCAGAAGGAGAGGCTGATTTTTCGCTATTTGTGGCCGACCGAGGGAACCAGACAAAGCGGACACTTTACGGCGCAAGAGCCGTTGGCACTTGCGCGAGCTCCAGAAGGAGAGGCTGATTTTTCGCTATTTGTGGCCGACCGAGGGAACCAGACAAAGCGGACACATTACGGCGCAAGAGCCGTTGGCACTTAGAAAATATTCGCCAAAGTTGGCACGAGCTCCAGAAGGAGAGGCTGATTTTTCGCTATTTGTGGCCGACCGAGGGAACCAGACAAAGCGGACACTTTACGGCGCAAGAGCCGTTGGCACTTGCGCGAGCTCCAGAAGGAGAGGCTGATTTTTCGCTATTTGTGGCCGACCGAGGGAACCAGACAAAGCGGACACATTACGGCGCAAGAGCCGTTGGCACTTAGAAAATATTCGCCAAAGTTGGCACGAGCTCCAGAAGGAGAGGCTGATTTTTCGCTATTTGTGGCCGACCGAGGGAACCAGACAAAGCGGACACTTTACGGCGCAAGAGCCGTTGGCACTTGCGCGAGCTCCAGAAGGAGAGGCTGATTTTTCGCTATTTGTGGCCGACCGAGGGAACCAGACAAAGCGGACACATTACGGCGCAAGAGCCGTTGGCACTTAGAAAATATTCGCCAAAGTTGGCACGAGCTCCAGAAGGAGAGGCTGATTTTTCGCTATTTGTGGCCGACCGAGGGAACCAGACAAAGCGGACACTTTACGGCGCAAGAGCCGTTGGCACTTGCGCGAGCTCCAGAAGGAGAGGCTGATTTTTCGCTATTTGTGGCCGACCGAGGGAACCAGACAAAGCGGACACTTTACGGCGCAAGAGCCGTTGGCACTTAGAAAATATTCGCCAAAGTTGGCACGAGCTCCAGAAGGAGAGGCTGATTTTTCGCCGTTTGTGGCCGACCGAGGGAACCAGACAAAGCGGACACTTTACGGCGCAAGAGCCGTTGGCACTTAGGCGAGCTCCAGAAGGAGAGGCTGATTTTTCGCTATTTGTGGCCGACCGAGGGAACCAGGCAAAGCGGACACATTACGGCGCAAGAGCCGTTGGCACTTAGAAAATATTCGCCAAAGTTGGCACGAGCTCCAGAAGGAGAGGCTGATTTTTCGCTATTTGTGGCCGACCGAGGGAACCAGGCAAAGCGGACACTTTACGGCGCAAGAGCCGTTGGCACTTAGAAATTTTTTGACAAAGTTGGCGCGAGCTCCAGAAGGAGAGGCTGGTTTTTCGCTATTTGTGGCCGACCGAGGGAACCAGGCAAAGCGGACACATTACGGCGCAAGAGCCGTTGGCACTTAGGCGAGCTCCAGAAGGAGAGGCTGATTTTTCGCTATTTGTGGCCGACCGAGGGAACCAGGCAAAGCGGACACATTACGGCGCAAGAGCCGTTGGCACTTAGGCGAGCTCCAGAAGGAGAGGCTGGTTTTTCGCTATTTGTGGCCGACCGAGGGAACCAGGCAAAGCGGACACATTACGGCGCAAGAGCCGTTGGCACTTAGGCGAGCTCCAGAAGGAGAGGCTGATTTTTCGCTATTTGTGGCCGACCGAGGGAACCAGGCAAAGCGGACACTTTACGGCGCAAGAGCCGTTGGCACTTAGAAATTTTTTGACAAAGTTGGCGCGAGCTCCAGAAGGAGAGGCTGGTTTTTCGCTATTTGTGGCCGACCGAGGGAACCAGGCAAAGCGGACACATTACGGCGCAAGAGCCGTTGGCACTTAGGCGAGCTCCAGAAGGAGAGGCTGATTTTTCGCCGTTTGTGGCCGACCGAGGGAACCAGGCAAAGCGGACACATTACGGCGCAAGAGCCGTTGGCACTTAGGCGAGCTCCAGAAGGAGAGGCTGGTTTTTCGCTATTTGTGGCCGACCGAGGGAACCAGGCAAAGCGGACACATTACGGCGCAAGAGCCGTTGGCACTTAGGCGAGCTCCAGAAGGAGAGGCTGATTTTTCGCCGTTTGTGGCCGACCGAGGGAACCAGGCAAAGCGGACACATTACGGCGCAAGAGCCGTTGGCACTTAGGCGAGCTCCAGAAGGAGAGGCTGGTTTTTCGCTATTTGTGGCCGACCGAGGGAACCAGGCAAAGCGGACACATTACGGCGCAAGAGCCGTTGGCACTTAGGCGAGCTCCAGAAGGAGAGGCTGATTTTTCGCCGTTTGTGGCCGACCGAGGGAACCAGGCAAAGCGGACACATTACGGCGCAAGAGCCGTTGGCACTTAGGCGAGCTCCAGAAGGAGAGGCTGGTTTTTCGCTATTTGTGGCCGACCGAGGGAACCAGGCAAAGCGGACACATTACGGCGCAAGAGCCGTTGGCACTTAGGCGAGCTCCAGAAGGAGAGGCTGATTTTTCGCCGTTTGTGGCCGACCGAGGGAACCAGGCAAAGCGGACACATTACGGCGCAAGAGCCGTTGGCACTTAGGCGAGCTCCAGAAGGAGAGGCTGGTTTTTCGCTATTTGTGGCCGACCGAGGGAACCAGGCAAAGCGGACACATTACGGCGCAAGAGCCGTTGGCACTTAGGCGAGCTCCAGAAGGAGAGGCTGATTTTTCGCCGTTTGTGGCCGACCGAGGGAACCAGGCAAAGCGGACACATTACGGCGCAAGAGCCGTTGGCACTTAGGCGAGCTCCAGAAGGAGAGGCTGGTTTTTCGCTATTTGTGGCCGACCGAGGGAACCAGGCAAAGCGGACACATTACGGCGCAAGAGCCGTTGGCACTTAGGCGAGCTCCAGAAGGAGAGGCTGATTTTTCGCCGTTTGTGGCCGACCGAGGGAACCAGGCAAAGCGGACACATTACGGCGCAAGAGCCGTTGGCACTTAGGCGAGCTCCAGAAGGAGAGGCTGGTTTTTCGCCGTTCGTGGCCGACCGAGGGAACCAGGCAAAGCGGACACATTACGGCGCAAGAGCCGTTGGCACTTAGAAAATATTCGCCAAAGTTGGCACGAGCTCCAGAATGAGAGGCTGATTTTTCGCCGTTTGTGGCCGACCGAGGGAACCAGGCAAAGCGGACACATTACGGCGCAAGAGCCGTTGGCACTTAGGCGAGCTCCAGAAGGAGAGGCTGATTTTTTCGCTATTTGTGGCCGACCGAGGGAACCAGGCAAAGCGGACACATTACGGCGCAAGAGCCGTTGGCACTTAGAAAATATTCGCCAAAGTTGGCACGAGCTCCAGAATGAGAGGCTGATTTTTCGCCGTTTGTGGCCGACCGAGGGAACCAGACAAAGCGGACACATTACGGCGCAAGAGCCGTTGGCACTTAGGCGAGCTCCAGAAGGAGAGGCTGATTTTTTCGCTATTTGTGGCCGACCGAGGGAACCAGGCAAAGCGGACACATTACGGCGCAAGAGCCGTTGGCACTTAGAAAATATTCGCCAAAGTTGGCACGAGCTCCAGAATGAGAGGCTGATTTTTCGCCGTTTGTGGCCGACCGAGGGAACCAGGCAAAGCGGACACATTACGGCGCAAGAGCCGTTGGCACTTAGGCGAGCTCCAGAAGGAGAGGCTGATTTTTTCGCTATTTGTGGCCGACCGAGGGAACCAGGCAAAGCGGACACATTACGGCGCAAGAGCCGTTGGCACTTAGAAAATATTCGCCAAAGTTGGCACGAGCTCCAGAATGAGAGGCTGATTTTTCGCCGTTTGTGGCCGACCGAGGGAACCAGACAAAGCGGACACATTACGGCGCAAGAGCCGTTGGCACTTAGGCGAGCTCCAGAAGGAGAGGCTGGTTTTTCGCTATTTGTGGCCGACCGAGGGAACCAGGCAAAGCGGACACATTACGGCGCAAGAGCCGTTGGCACTTAGAAAATATTCGCCAAAGTTGGCACGAGCTCCAGAATGAGAGGCTGATTTTTCGCCGTTTGTGGCCGACCGAGGGAACCAGGCAAAGCGGACACATTACGGCGCAAGAGCCGTTGGCACTTAGGCGAGCTCCAGAAGGAGAGGCTGATTTTTTCGCTATTTGTGGCCGACCGAGGGAACCAGGCAAAGCGGACACATTACGGCGCAAGAGCCGTTGGCACTTAGAAAATATTCGCCAAAGTTGGCACGAGCTCCAGAATGAGAGGCTGATTTTTCGCCGTTTGTGGCCGACCGAGGGAACCAGACAAAGCGGACACATTACGGCGCAAGAGCCGTTGGCACTTAGGCGAGCTCCAGAAGGAGAGGCTGGTTTTTCGCTATTTGTGGCCGACCGAGGGAACCAGGCAAAGCGGACACATTACGGCGCAAGAGCCGTTGGCACTTAGAAAATATTCGCCAAAGTTGGCACGAGCTCCAGAAGGAGAGGCTGATTTTTCGCTATTTGTGGCCGACCGAGGGAACCAGGCAAAGCGGACACATTACGGCGCAAGAGCCGTTGGCACTTAGGCGAGCTCCAGAAGGAGAGGCTGATTTTTCGCCGTTCGTGGCCGACCGAGGGAACCAGGCAAAGCGGACACATTACGGCGCAAGAGCCGTTGGCACTTAGAAAATATTCGCCAAAGTTGGCACGAGCTCCAGAATGAGAGGCTGATTTTTCGCCGTTTGTGGCCGACCGAGGGAACCAGACAAAGCGGACACATTACGGCGCAAGAGCCGTTGGCACTTAGGCGAGCTCCAGAAGGAGAGGCTGATTTTTCGCCGTTCGTGGCCGACCGAGGGAACCAGGCAAAGCGGACACATTACGGCGCAAGAGCCGTTGGCACTTAGAAAATATTCGCCAAAGTTGGCACGAGCTCCAGAATGAGAGGCTGATTTTTCGCCGTTTGTGGCCGACCGAGGGAACCAGACAAAGCGGACACATTACGGCGCAAGAGCCGTTGGCACTTAGGCGAGCTCCAGAAGGAGAGGCTGATTTTTTCGCTATTTGTGGCCGACCGAGGGAACCAGGCAAAGCGGACACATTACGGCGCAAGAGCCGTTGGCACTTAGAAAATATTCGCCAAAGTTGGCACGAGCTCCAGAAGGAGAGGCTGATTTTTCGCTATTTGTGGCCGACCGAGGGAACCAGGCAAAGCGGACACATTACGGCGCAAGAGCCGTTGGCACTTAGGCGAGCTCCAGAAGGAGAGGCTGATTTTTCGCTATTTGTGGCCGACCGAGGGAACCAGGCAAAGCGGACACATTACGGCGCAAGAGCCGTTGGCACTTAGAAAATATTCGCCAAAGTTGGCACGAGCTCCAGAATGAGAGGCTGATTTTTCGCCGTTTGTGGCCGACCGAGGGAACCAGACAAAGCGGACACATTACGGCGCAAGAGCCGTTGGCACTTAGGCGAGCTCCAGAAGGAGAGGCTGATTTTTTCGCTATTTGTGGCCGACCGAGGGAACCAGGCAAAGCGGACACATTACGGCGCAAGAGCCGTTGGCACTTAGAAAATATTCGCCAAAGTTGGCACGAGCTCCAGAATGAGAGGCTGATTTTTCGCCGTTTGTGGCCGACCGAGGGAACCAGACAAAGCGGACACATTACGGCGCAAGAGCCGTTGGCACTTAGGCGAGCTCCAGAAGGAGAGGCTGATTTTTTCGCTATTTGTGGCCGACCGAGGGAACCAGGCAAAGCGGACACATTACGGCGCAAGAGCCGTTGGCACTTAGAAAATATTCGCCAAAGTTGGCACGAGCTCCAGAATGAGAGGCTGATTTTTCGCTATTTGTGGCCGACCGAGGGAACCAGGCAAAGCGGACACATTACGGCGCAAGAGCCGTTGGCACTTAGGCGAGCTCCAGAAGGAGAGGCTGATTTTTCGCCGTTCGTGGCCGACCGAGGGAACCAGGCAAAGCGGACACTTTACGGCGCAAGAGCCGTTGGCACTTAGAAAATATTCTGAAATTCTCACCGACCTCCGTGGTGGAGAGGCCGAATTTTCGACATTCGTGGCCGACCGGGGAACCGTCGCCACTCGGACAACTTGTGCGGCAGCCCTCGGTGATTTTAGGACCGCTTTTTCACCCTCGCTGTCCGACCGGAGAACCGTCGTAGCTCGGACAGTTCGTGTGCCAGCATCCGCTGGCACTTAGAAAATTTTAAAAAAGAAAAAAATAGTCTTCTGCATATACGTTCTGACTATATTTTGCGATTAGGGGGTAAAGGTAATGAGTACAGTGACTAGGGGGACCAACTCATCGTACTCTGGCGCACCAACACGCCAAGGTTGGTACTGCACTTAGGCTGATTTTTGCGCTATTCGCGGCCGACCGGGGAACCAGCGCGGAGCGGACACATTACGGCGAATGAGCCGTTGGCACTTAGAAAATTTTTGAGCTTTTTTCGAACTTCCGTGAGGCTGATTTTGCGCTATTCGCGGCCGACCGGGGAACCAGCGCGGAGCGGACACATTACGGCGAATGAGCCGTTGGCACTTAGAAAATTTTTGAGCTTTTTTCGAACTTCCGTGAGGCTGATTTTGCGCTATTCGCGGCCGACCGGGGAACCAGCGCGGAGCGGACACATTACGGCGAATGAGCCGTTGGCACTTAGAAAATTTTTGAGCTTTTTTCGGACTTCCGTGTGGAGCTTTGGGGCCGTTCCGCCTAACTTTTTATGCCCGATTAGGCTTCCAGGGAGGCGGCTAAGCATTATTGACCAATCATGGAGCTTTTTTGGGACTTCCGTGTGGAGCTTTGGGGCCGTTCCGCCTAGCTTTTTATGCCCGATTAGGCTTCCAGGGAGGCGGCTAAGCATTATTGACCAATCATGGAGCTTTTTTGGGACTTCCGTGTGGAGCTTTGGGGCCGTTCCGCCTAACTTTTTATGCCCGATTAGGCTTCCAGGGAGGCGGCTAAGCATTATTGACCAATCATGGAGCTTTTTTGGGACTTCCGTGTGGAGCTTTGGGGCCGTTCCGCCTAGCTTTTTATGCCCGATTAGGCTTCCAGGGAGGCGGCTAAGCATTATTGACCAATCATGGAGCTTTTTTGGGACTTCCGTGTGGAGCTTTGGGGCCGTTCCGCCTAACTTTTTATGCCCGATTAGGCTTCCAGGGAGGCGGCTAAGCATTATTGACCAATCATGGAGCTTTTTTGGGACTTCCGTGTGGAGCTTTGGGGCCGTTCCGCCTAGCTTTTTATGCCCGATTAGGCTTCCAGGGAGGCGGCTAAGCATTATTGACCAATCATGGAGCTTTTTTGGGACTTCCGTGTGGAGCTTTGGGGCCGTTCCGCCTAGCTTTTTATGCCCGATTAGGCTTCCAGGGAGGCGGCTAAGCATTATTGACCAATCATGGAGCTTTTTTGGGACTTCCGTGTGGAGCTTTGGGGCCGTTCCGCCTAGCTTTTTATGCCCGGTTAGGCTTCCAGGGAGGCGGCTAAGCATTATTGACCAATCATGGAGCTTTTTTGGGACTTCCGTGTGGAGCTTTGGGGCCGTTCCGCCTAGCTTTTTATGCCCGATTAGGCTTCCAGGGAGGCGGCTAAGCATTATTGACCAATCATGGAGCTTTTTTGGGACTTCCAGCCGGTGCTTTGGGGGCCTTCCCCCTCACTTTCTACGCCCGATTGGGCTTCCAGGGACGCGGCTAAGCATTTTTAACAGAAATGGAGCTTTTTGCGGAGCTCCAGCCGGTGCCACCGGCAGGCCGTGCACGCGGACGAGATGACCGAAAGAAGCTCCAGGAGAGCGGATGGACGCTTTTTAAGCACCGAGGCGGAGATCGCGGAGCTTTAATAGACTTCCAGCGGGCCCAAAGCGGCCAGGCAGACGGCGCAGCGCGACCTGGTACCTCGCACGGGACGCATCGCCCCCCCCGCGCACAGTTCCAGGGGGCCGGGATGACGTTTCAAAGCTGCCGCTGCAGCTGCGGCGGGGAGTGGCCTCCCTCCGGTGGACACGACGAGTAAATGACACCGGCCGCTGACGCAAACCCACGCCGGACAGGAGAGCTCAAAAGCCGGGTAACATTTCAAGGAAGACCCCCCCTGCTCAGACCTCCACTAGGCCGGGATGACTGTTCAGCTGTGGCGGGGAGTGGCCTCCCTCCGGTCGGCACGACGAGTAAATGACACCGGCCGCTGACGCAAACCCACGCCGGACAGGAGAGCTCAAAAGCCGGGTAACATTTCAAGGAAGACCCCCCCTGCGCAGACCTCCACTAGGCCGGGATGACTGTTCAGCTGTGGCGGGGAGTGGCCTCCCTCCGGTCGGCACGACGAGTAAATGACACCGGCCGCTGACGCAAACCCACGCCGGACAGGAGAGCTCAAAAGCCGGGTAACATTTCAAGGAAGACCCCCCCTGCGCAGACCTCCACTAGGCCGGGATGACTGTTCAGCTGTGGCGGGGAGTGGCCTCCCTCCGGTCGGCACGACGAGTAAATGACACCGGCCGCTGACGCAAACCCACGCCGGACAGGAGAGCTCAAAAGCCGGGTAACATTTCAAGGAAGACCCCCCCTGCGCAGACCTCCACTAGGCCGGGATGACTGTTCAGCTGTGGCGGGGAGTGGCCTCCCTCCGGTCGGCACGACGAGTAAATGACACCGGCCGCTGACGCAAACCCACGCCGGACAGGAGAGCTCAAAAGCCGGGTAACATTTCAAGGAAGACCCCCCCTGCGCAGACCTCCACTAGGCCGGGATGACTGTTCAGCTGTGGCGGGGAGTGGCCTCCCTCCGGTCGGCACGACGAGTAAATGACACCGGCCGCTGACGCAAACCCACGCCGGACAGGAGAGCTCAAAAGCCGGGTAACATTTCAAGGAAGACCCCCCCTGCGCAGACCTCCACTAGGCCGGGATGACTGTTCAGCTGTGGCGGGGAGTGGCCTCCCTCCGGTCGGCACGACGAGTAAATGACACCGGCCGCTGACGCAAACCCACGCCGGACAGGAGAGCTCAAAAGCCGGGTAACATTTCAAGGAAGACCCCCCCTGCGCAGACCTCCACTAGGCCGGGATGACTGTTCAGCTGTGGCGGGGAGTGGCCTCCCTCCGGTCGGCACGACGAGTAAATGACACCGGCCGCTGACGCAAACCCACGCCGGACAGGAGAGCTCAAAAGCCGGGTAACATTTCAAGGAAGACCCCCCCTGCGCAGACCTCCACTAGGCCGGGATGACTGTTCAGCTGTGGCGGGGAGTGGCCTCCCTCCGGTCGGCACGACGAGTAAATGACACCGGCCGCTGACGCAAACCCACGCCGGACAGGAGAGCTCAAAAGCCGGGTAACATTTCAAGGAAGACCCCCCCTGCGCAGACCTCCACTAGGCCGGGATGACTGTTCAGCTGTGGCGGGGAGTGGCCTCCCTCCGGTCGGCACGACGAGTAAATGACACCGGCCGCTGACGCAAACCCACGCCGGACAGGAGAGCTCAAAAGCCGGGTAACATTTCAAGGAAGACCCCCCCTGCGCAGACCTCCACTAGGCCGGGATGACTGTTCAGCTGTGGCGGGGAGTGGCCTCCCTCCGGTCGGCACGACGAGTAAATGACACCGGCCGCTGACGCAAACCCACGCCGGACAGGAGAGCTCAAAAGCCGGGTAACATTTCAAGGAAGACCCCCCCTGCGCAGACCTCCACTAGGCCGGGATGACTGTTCAGCTGTGGCGGGGAGTGGCCTCCCTCCGGTCGGCACGACGAGTAAATGACACCGGCCGCTGACGCAAACCCACGCCGGACAGGAGAGCTCAAAAGCCGGGTAACATTTCAAGGAAGACCCCCCCTGCGCAGACCTCCACTAGGCCGGGATGACTGTTCAGCTGTGGCGGGGAGTGGCCTCCCTCCGGTCGGCACGACGAGTAAATGACACCGGCCGCTGACGCAAACCCACGCCGGACAGGAGAGCTCAAAAGCCGGGTAACATTTCAAGGAAGACCCCCCCTGCGCAGACCTCCACTAGGCCGGGATGACTGTTCAGCTGTGGCGGGGAGTGGCCTCCCTCCGGTCGGCACGACGAGTAAAGCTATTTAGGAAAATCTGAGATAAATATCACTTGCATAATAATTTGGAACACGGTCCCGTGTTCCAAATTATTATGCAAAATGTATTTAGACACCAGCAATCGCACTTAGATTTGTTTCTTTTTTCTTTCTTTTAGCTTCCATAATGTTACCGGGCGCTGACGCAAACCCACGCCCGGCAGGAGAGCTCAAAAGCCGGGTAACATTTCAAGGAAGACCCCCCCTGCGCAGACCTCCACTAGGCCGGGATGACTGTTCAGCTGTGGCGGGGAGTGGCCTCCCTCCGGTCGGCACGACGAGTAAATGACACCGGCCGCTGACGCAAACCCACGCCGGACAGGAGAGCTCAAAAGCCGGGTAACATTTCAAGGAAGACCCCCCCTGCGCAGACCTCCACTAGGCCGGGATGACTGTTCAGCTGTGGCGGGGAGTGGCCTCCCTCCGGTCGGCACGACGAGTAAATGACACCGGCCGCTGACGCAAACCCACGCCGGACAGGAGAGCTCAAAAGCCGGGTAACATTTCAAGGAAGACCCCCCCTGCGCAGACCTCCACTAGGCCGGGATGACTGTTCAGCTGTGGCGGGGAGTGGCCTCCCTCCGGTCGGCACGACGAGTAAAGCTATTTAGGAAAATCTGAGATAAATATCACTTGCATAATAATTTGGAACACGGTCCCGTGTTCCAAATTATTATGCAAAATGTATTTAGACACCAGCAATCGCACTTAGATTTGTTTCTTTTTTCTTTCTTTTAGCTTCCATAATGTTACCGGGCGCTGACGCAAACCCACGCCCGGCAGGAGAGCTCAAAAGCCGGGTAACATTTCAAGGAAGACCCCCCCTGCGCAGACCTCCACTAGGCCGGGATGACTGTTCAGCTGTGGCGGGGAGTGGCCTCCCTCCGGTCGGCACGACGAGTAAATGACACCGGCCGCTGACGCAAACCCACGCCGGACAGGAGAGCTCAAAAGCCGGGTAACATTTCAAGGAAGACCCCCCCTGCGCAGACCTCCACTAGGCCGGGATGACTGTTCAGCTGTGGCGGGGAGTGGCCTCCCTCCGGTCGGCACGACGAGTAAATGACACCGGCCGCTGACGCAAACCCACGCCGGACAGGAGAGCTCAAAAGCCGGGTAACATTTCAAGGAAGACCCCCCCTGCGCAGACCTCCACTAGGCCGGGATGACTGTTCAGCTGTGGCGGGGAGTGGCCTCCCTCCGGTCGGCACGACGAGTAAAGCTATTTAGGAAAATCTGAGATAAATATCACTTGCATAATAATTTGGAACACGGTCCCGTGTTCCAAATTATTATGCAAAATGTATTTAGACACCAGCAATCGCACTTAGATTTGTTTCTTTTTTCTTTCTTTTAGCTTCCATAATGTTACCGGGCGCTGACGCAAACCCACGCCCGGCAGGAGAGCTCAAAAGCCGGGTAACATTTCAAGGAAGACCCCCCCTGCGCAGACCTCCACTAGGCCGGGATGACTGTTCAGCTGTGGCGGGGAGTGGCCTCCCTCCGGTCGGCACGACGAGTAAATGACACCGCGCCGCTGACGCAAACCCACGCCGGACAGGAGAGCTCAAAAGCCGGGTAACATTTCAAGGAAGACCCCCCCTGCGCAGACCTCCACTAGGCCGGGATGACTGTTCAGCTGTGGCGGGGAGTGGCCTCCCTCCGGTCGGCACGACGAGTAAATGACACCGGCCGCTGACGCAAACCCACGCCGGACAGGAGAGCTCAAAAGCCGGGTAACATTTCAAGGAAGACCCCCCCTGCGCAGACCTCCACTAGGCCGGGATGACTGTTCAGCTGCGGCGGGGAGTGGCCTCCCTCCGGTCGGCACGACGAGTAAAGCTATTTAGGAAAATCTGAGATAAATATCACTTGCATAATAATTTGGAACACGGTCCCGTGTTCCAAATTATTATGCAAAATGTATTTAGACACCAGCAATCGCACTTAGATTTGTTTCTTTTTTCTTTCTTTTAGCTTCCATAATGTTACCGGGCGCTGACGCAAACCCACGCCCGGCAGGAGAGCTCAAAAGCCGGGTAACATTTCAAGGAAGCTATTTAGGAAAATCTGAGATAAATATCCTTTGCATAATAATTTGGAACACGGTCCCGTGTTCCAAATTATTATGCAAAATGTATTTAAGTGTCATAAAGATTACATTTTTTGTTTTTCAAGTACTGAAATCACCCTCAGTCATGGTACAGTCCATGGTAGTCTGCCAGGTGAGCGCAATTGTAGTAATTAACAAGTCTATTTAAGTTCCGCGTTTTTAAGCGTTCGGCCATTTCGTTCAACCATGGGGAGGAAAAAGGATCTCTCTGCTGTCGAGAAGCGTGAAATCGTTCGATGCCTTGGACAAGGTATGCAGACATTCGATATTGCACGAAAGCTTAAGCGCGACCATCGAACTTTGAAGAAATTCGTCGCTGATTCGGAGCAAACGCGCGTTCGTGCAGACAAAGGCACGACAAGGAAGGTTTCTGCAAGACAAACAAATCGAATCAAGAGGGCGGCTGCAAGCATGCCACTAAAGACGAGCAAACAAATATTCGACGCTGCTGGTGCCAGTGAAGTCCCACGAACGACGAGGTGCAGGATCCTCCAGAGGCTTGCAGTTGTGCGGAAACCCTCCATTCGGCCACCCCTGAACAACGCGAACAAGCAGAAACGGCTGCAGTGGGCCCAGACTTACATGAAGACAAATTTTCAGACAGTCCTGTTCACCGACGAGTGCCGTGCCACCTTGGATGGGCCAGGTAGGGTTTTTTAAGTTTTTCCTTGCACTTTTGAGAGCTCAGGGGATGCTTTGAGAATAATTGTCAATTTCTGTCTATGTGAAGCCCTTTGAGACTGCTTGTGATTTAGGGCTATACAAATAAACTTGATTTGACTTGACTTTACAGATGGATGGAGTCGTGGATGGTTGGTGGACGGCCACGATAGCCCAACAAGGCTGCGGCGTCAGCAGGGAGGTGGCGGAGTGATGTTTTGGGCCGGAATCATGGGGAGAGAGCTGCTTGGCCCCTTTAGGGTCCCTGAAGGCGTCAAAATTACGTCTGTTAACTACGTGGAATTTCTGACTCAACACTTCTGTCCATGGTACAACAGGAAGAACCGTGCTTTCCGTCAAAAGATCATCTTCATGCATGACAATGCACCGTCTCATGCTGCAAGAAATACGTCAACGTCTTTGGCATCTATGGGAATAAAGGGAGAGAAACTGATGGTGTGGCCCCCATGCTCCCCTGACCTCAATCCTATTGAAAACTTGTGGAGCATCGTCAAGCAGAAAATCTACGAAGGTGGGAGGCAGTTCAATTCCAAAGAGCAGCTCTGGCAGGCTATTCTTAGATCCTGCCAAGAAATTCAACCAGAAACTGTACAAAAACTCACAAGTTCAGTGGATGGAAGAATCGTGAAGCTGCTGTTGAACAAAGGGTCCTATGTTAAAATGTAACTTTGTTTTTTATTGAAATAAAGGGTCCTATGTTAAAATGTAACTTGTTTGTCTTTTCTTTGAAATAGCTTTTGATTTCAGTAAATATGACCTCCTAATGCTGTAAATTCTTAAGATGGGCATTTCAGTTCATAAAAACCTATAAAATGTTATAAAACTCTGTTGTGCGTAATAATGTGGAACAGTGCATTTTAAGTTTTTTATTTTTTAAAAATTCTGTGATCATTCGGAGGTTTGTTCAATAAAATTAGAATTCATCAAAATAATGGTTGATGACTTGAAAATTATGCTGACTCATTTTGCATCGACTATTTAGGAAAATCTGAGATAAATGTCACTTGCATAATAATTTGGAACACGGTGTAAGTGCGATTGCTGGTGTATTTACTCGTCGTGTCCACCGGAGGACGGCAAATCCCCGCCGCAGCTGCAGCGGCAGCGCTTAAATGTCTTCCCGGCCGCCTGGAACTCTGCACGGGGCGTGTTTCGTCCCGCGCAGCGGTACCAGATCGCGCTGCGCCGTCAGCCGAGCCGCGCGCGGTCCGCTGGAAGTCTACACTGTGTTCCAAATTATTATGCAAATTGTATTTATGTGTCATAAAGATTACATTTTTTGTTTTTCAATTAAACTCATGGATGGTATTACGTGTCAGGGCTCTTTGGATCACTGAGATCAATCTCAGACACCGGGGATCATTACCGGCCAGTTGAGCCCAAATTAAGGAAAAACTACTTAAGAATGGTGTTCCACATTATTAAGCAGATAATTTGAAGTTCGCTTTGAGCAGTGGCGGACGCCAACCCACGACCGGTGGGAGAGCTCGGAGGGCGGATGGGCTTTCAAGGAAGCCCCCCAGGCCGGTCCCACTCGCACTTAGAATTTTTTTTTTTTTTTGGCTTCCATAATGTACCGGGCGCGGACGCGAAACCCACGCCGGGCATGGCAGCTCGAAAGGCGGCTAAGCATTCAAGGAAGCACCGTCTGGAGCTTCAGAGCCGTTCCGCCTGACTTTTAACGTAGAGTACCGGGCGCAAACCACTAACTCAAGCCCGGCATGGCAGCTCGAAAGGCGGCTAAGCATTCAAGGAAGCACCGTCTGGAGCTTCAGAGCCGTTCCGCCTGACTTTTAACGTAGAGTACCGGGCGCAAACCACTAACTCAAGCCCGGCATGGCAGCTCGAAAGGCGGCTAAGCATTCAAGGAAGCACCGTCTGGAGCTTCAGAGCCGTTCCGCCTGACTTTTAACGTAGAGTACCGGGCGCAAACCACTAACTCAAGCCCGGCATGGCAGCTCGAAAGGCGGCTAAGCATTCAAGGAAGCACCGTCTGGAGCTTCAGAGCCGTTCCGCCTGACTTTTAACGTAGAGTACCGGGCGCAAACCACTAACTCAAGCCCGGCATGGCAGCTCGAAAGGCGGCTAAGCATTCAAGGAAGCACCGTCTGGAGCTTCAGAGCCGTTCCGCCTGACTTTTAACGTAGAGTACCGGGCGCAAACCACTAACTCAAGCCCGGCATGGCAGCTCGAAAGGCGGCTAAGCATTCAAGGAAGCACCGTCTGGAGCTTCAGAGCCGTTCCGCCTGACTTTTAACGTAGAGTACCGGGCGCAAACCACTAACTCAAGCCCGGCATGGCAGCTCGAAAGGCGGCTAAGCATTCAAGGAAGCACCGTCTGGAGCTTCAGAGCCGTTCCGCCTGACTTTTAACGTAGAGTACCGGGCGCAAACCACTAACTCAAGCCCGGCATGGCAGCTCGAAAGGCGGCTAAGCATTCAAGGAAGCACCGTCTGGAGCTTCAGAGCCGTTCCGCCTGACTTTTAACGTAGAGTACCGGGCGCAAACCACTAACTCAAGCCCGGCATGGCAGCTCGAAAGGCGGCTAAGCATTCAAGGAAGCACCGTCTGGAGCTTCAGAGCCGTTCCGCCTGACTTTTAACGTAGAGTACCGGGCGCAAACCACTAACTCAAGCCCGGCATGGCAGCTCGAAAGGCGGCTAAGCATTCAAGGAAGCACCGTCTGGAGCTTCAGAGCCGTTCCGCCTGACTTTTAACGTAGAGTACCGGGCGCAAACCACTAACTCAAGCCCGGCATGGCAGCTCGAAAGGCGGCTAAGCATTCAAGGAAGCACCGTCTGGAGCTTCAGAGCCGTTCCGCCTGACTTTTAACGTAGAGTACCGGGCGCAAACCACTAACTCAAGCCCGGCATGGCAGCTCGAAAGGCGGCTAAGCATTCAAGGAAGCACCGTCTGGAGCTTCAGAGCCGTTCCGCCTGACTTTTAACGTAGAGTACCGGGCGCAAACCACTAACTCAAGCCCGGCATGGCAGCTCGAAAGGCGGCTAAGCATTCAAGGAAGCGACGCCGGCCGGTCCGCGGGCCAAATAGGGTCCAGTAAAGTACCGGGCGCAAACCACTAACTCAAGCCCGGCATGGCAGCTCGAAAGGCGGCTAAGCATTCAAGGAAGCGACGCCGGCCGGTCCGCGGGCCAAATAGGGTCCAGTAAAGTACCAGGGCGCGGCCACTAACGCCTTGTGGCGGTCGCCTTGTGGCGGTCGGGGGGTGGCGGTCGGGGCTGGCGCTTGGGGCCGGTGGCGGTCGCCTTGTGGCGGTCGCCTTGTGGCGGTCGGGGGGTGGCGGTCGGGGCTGGCGCTTGGGGCCAGTGGCGGTCGCCTTGTGGCGGTCGCCTTGTGGCGGTCGCCTTGTGGCGGTCGCCTTGTGGCGGTCGCCTTGTGGCGGTCGGGGGGGTGGCGGTCGGGGCTGGCGCTTGGGGCCAGTGGCGGTCGCCTTGTGGCGGTCGCCTTGTGGCGGTCGCCTTGTGGCGGTCGCCTTGTGGCGGTCGCCTTGTGGCGGTCGGGGGGTGGCGGTCGGGGCTGGCGCTTGGGGCCAGTGGCGGTCGCCTTGTGGCGGTCGCCTTGTGGCGGTCGCCTTGTGGCGGTCGCCTTGTGGCGGTCGCCTTGTGGCGGTCGCCTTGTGGCGGTCGGGGGGTGGCGGTCGGGGCTGGCGCTTGGGGCCAGTGGCGGTCGCCTTGTGGCGGTCGCCTTGTGGCGGTCGCCTTGTGGCGGTCGCCTTGTGGCGGTCGCCTTGTGGCGGTCGGGGGGTGGCGGTCGGGGCTGGCGCTTGGGGCCGGTGGCGGTCGCCTTGTGGCGGTCGCCTTGTGGCGGTCGCCTTGTGGCGGTCGCCTTGTGGCGGTCGCCTTGTGGCGGTCGCCTTGTGGCGGTCGGGGGGTGGCGGTCGGGGCTGGCGCTTGGGGCCGGTGGCGGTCGCCTTGTGGCGGTCGCCTTGTGGCGGTCGCCTTGTGGCGGTCGGGGGGTGGCGGTCGGGGCTGGCGCTTGGGGCTGGCGTCCGCCAATAGTGGTTTAATTTCGGGAGGAAGATTGATTTTCGTCCCAAGCCCGCCGCTGGAGAAAATTTTAGGTACCAGGAGTGGATTTTTTTTGTCCACTCAGGAGGGGGACGTTGGCTGGTTTGGTGTCCGGGGGAAAGTGCTCTTTTCTCGGCCAGGAGAAAGATTAGACTCCCAGCCCGCCGCTGGAGAAAATTCTAGGTACCAGGAGTGGATTTTTTTTGTCCACTCAGGAGGGGGACGTGCTTTGTTGTCCGGGGGAAAGTGCTCTTTTCTCGGCCAGGAGAAAGATTAGACTCCCAGCCCGCCGCTGGAGAAAATTCTAGGTACCAGGAGTGGATTTTTTTTGTCCACTCAGGAGGGGGACGTGCTTTGTTGTCCGGGGGAAAGTGCTCTTTTCTCGGCCAGGAGAAAGATTAGACTCCCAGCCCGCCGCTGGAGAAAATCTTAGGTACCAGGAGTGGATTTTTTTTGTCCACTCAGGAGGGGGACGTGCTTTGTTGTCCGGGGAGAGTGCTCTTTTCTCGGCCAGGAGAAAGATTAGACTCCCAGCCCGCCGCTGGAGAAAATTCTAGGTACCAGGAGTGGATTTTTTTTGTCCACTCAGGAGGGGGACGTGCTTTGTTGTCCGGGGAGAGTGCTCTTTTCTCGGCCAGGAGAAAGATTAGACTCCCAGCCCGCCGCTGGAGAAAATTCTAGGTACCAGGAGTGGATTTTTTTTGTCCACTCAGGAGGGGGACGTGCTTTGTTGTCCGGGGAGAGTGCCTGGTCCCCGGACCAGCCTCTTAGGCGCGCCCGCTGTCATTCTCCGGAGATTAAGTTATACTAAGGGGAGGCTGCCTCCTCCCGCCTGCTGCCCGAGGATGCTGCCTCATCCCCGGACTGGCCTCTTGCGCGCGCCCGCTGTCATTCTCCGGAGACTAAGTTATACTAAGGGGAGGCTGCCTCCTCCCGCCTGCTGCCCGAGGATGCTGCCTCATCCCCGGACTGGCCTCTTGCGCGCGCCCGCTGTCATTCTCCGGAGACTAAGTTATACTAAGGGGAGGCTGCCTCCTCCCGCCTGCTGCCCGAGGATGCTGCCTCATCCCCGGACTGGCCTCTTGCGCGCGCCCGCTGTCATTCTCCGGAGACTAAGTTATACTAAGGGGAGGCTGCCTCCTCCCGCCTGCTGCCCGAGGATGCTGCCTCATCCCCGGACTGGCCTCTTGCGCGCGCCCGCTGTCATTCTCCGGAGACTAAGTTATACTAAGGGGAGGCTGCCTCCTCCCGCCTGCTGCCCGAGGATGCTGCCTCATCCCCGGACTGGCCTCTTGCGCGCGCCCGCTGTCATTCTCCGGAGACTAAGTTATACTAAGGGGAGGCTGCCTCCTCCCGCCTGCTGCCCGAGGATGCTGCCTCATCCCCGGACTGGGCCTCTTGCGCGCGGCCCGCTGGTCATTCTCCGGAGACTAAGTTATACTAAGGGGAGGCTGCCTCCTCCGCCTGCTGCCCGAGGATGCTGCCTCATCCCCGGACTGGCCTCTTGCGCGCGCCCGCTGTCATTCTCCGGAGACTAAGTTATACTAAGGGGAGGCTGCCTCCTCCGCCTGCTGCCCGAGGATGCTGCCGTCAATCCCGGACTGGCCTCTGGCGCCGCGCCCGCTGTCATTCTCCGGAGACTAAGTTATACTAAGGGGGACTGCCTCCTACCCCCCCCCGCCCCCCCCTGCTGCCCGAGGATGCTGCCTCATCCCCCGGACTGGCCTCTTGCGCGCGCATCGCTGTCCATT
>NW_026872271.1:35000-37641 GCF_033458585.1 Syngnathus typhle | reverse complement strand
CTAACTCAAGCCCGGCATGGCAGCTCGAAAGGCGGCTAAGCATTCAAGGAAGCACCGTCTGGAGCTTCAGAGCCGTTCCGCCTGACTTTTAACGTAGAGTACCGGGCGCAAACCACTAACTCAAGCCCGGCATGGCAGCTCGAAAGGCGGCTAAGCATTCAAGGAAGCACCGTCTGGAGCTTCAGAGCCGTTCCGCCTGACTTTTAACGTAGAGTACCGGGCGCAAACCACTAACTCAAGCCCGGCATGGCAGCTCGAAAGGCGGCTAAGCATTCAAGGAAGCACCGTCTGGAGCTTCAGAGCCGTTCCGCCTGACTTTTAACGTAGAGTACCGGGCGCAAACCACTAACTCAAGCCCGGCATGGCAGCTCGAAAGGCGGCTAAGCATTCAAGGAAGCACCGTCTGGAGCTTCAGAGCCGTTCCGCCTGACTTTTAACGTAGAGTACCGGGCGCAAACCACTAACTCAAGCCCGGCATGGCAGCTCGAAAGGCGGCTAAGCATTCAAGGAAGCACCGTCTGGAGCTTCAGAGCCGTTCCGCCTGACTTTTAACGTAGAGTACCGGGCGCAAACCACTAACTCAAGCCCGGCATGGCAGCTCGAAAGGCGGCTAAGCATTCAAGGAAGCACCGTCTGGAGCTTCAGAGCCGTTCCGCCTGACTTTTAACGTAGAGTACCGGGCGCAAACCACTAACTCAAGCCCGGCATGGCAGCTCGAAAGGCGGCTAAGCATTCAAGGAAGCACCGTCTGGAGCTTCAGAGCCGTTCCGCCTGACTTTTAACGTAGAGTACCGGGCGCAAACCACTAACTCAAGCCCGGCATGGCAGCTCGAAAGGCGGCTAAGCATTCAAGGAAGCACCGTCTGGAGCTTCAGAGCCGTTCCGCCTGACTTTTAACGTAGAGTACCGGGCGCAAACCACTAACTCAAGCCCGGCATGGCAGCTCGAAAGGCGGCTAAGCATTCAAGGAAGCACCGTCTGGAGCTTCAGAGCCGTTCCGCCTGACTTTTAACGTAGAGTACCGGGCGCAAACCACTAACTCAAGCCCGGCATGGCAGCTCGAAAGGCGGCTAAGCATTCAAGGAAGCACCGTCTGGAGCTTCAGAGCCGTTCCGCCTGACTTTTAACGTAGAGTACCGGGCGCAAACCACTAACTCAAGCCCGGCATGGCAGCTCGAAAGGCGGCTAAGCATTCAAGGAAGCACCGTCTGGAGCTTCAGAGCCGTTCCGCCTGACTTTTAACGTAGAGTACCGGGCGCAAACCACTAACTCAAGCCCGGCATGGCAGCTCGAAAGGCGGCTAAGCATTCAAGGAAGCACCGTCTGGAGCTTCAGAGCCGTTCCGCCTGACTTTTAACGTAGAGTACCGGGCGCAAACCACTAACTCAAGCCCGGCATGGCAGCTCGAAAGGCGGCTAAGCATTCAAGGAAGCACCGTCTGGAGCTTCAGAGCCGTTCCGCCTGACTTTTAACGTAGAGTACCGGGCGCAAACCACTAACTCAAGCCCGGCATGGCAGCTCGAAAGGCGGCTAAGCATTCAAGGAAGCACCGTCTGGAGCTTCAGAGCCGTTCCGCCTGACTTTTAACGTAGAGTACCGGGCGCAAACCACTAACTCAAGCCCGGCATGGCAGCTCGAAAGGCGGCTAAGCATTCAAGGAAGCACCGTCTGGAGCTTCAGAGCCGTTCCGCCTGACTTTTAACGTAGAGTACCGGGCGCAAACCACTAACTCAAGCCCGGCATGGCAGCTCGAAAGGCGGCTAAGCATTCAAGGAAGCACCGTCTGGAGCTTCAGAGCCGTTCCGCCTGACTTTTAACGTAGAGTACCGGGCGCAAACCACTAACTCAAGCCCGGCATGGCAGCTCGAAAGGCGGCTAAGCATTCAAGGAAGCGACGCCGGCCGGTCCGCGGGCCAAATAGGGTCCAGTAAAGTACCGGGCGCGGCCACTAACGCCTTGTGGCGGTCGCCTTGTGGCGGTCGGGGGGTGGCGGTCGGGGCTGGCGCTTGGGGCCGGTGGCGGTCGCCTTGTGGCGGTCGCCTTGTGGCGGTCGGGGGGTGGCGGTCGGGGCTGGCGCTTGGGGCCAGTGGCGGTCGCCTTGTGGCGGTCGCCTTGTGGCGGTCGCCTTGTGGCGGTCGCCTTGTGGCGGTCGCCTTGTGGCGGTCGCCTTGTGGCGGTCGCCTTGTGGCGGTCGGGGGGTGGCGGTCGGGGCTGGCGCTTGGGGCCAGTGGCGGTCGCCTTGTGGCGGTCGCCTTGTGGCGGTCGCCTTGTGGCGGTCGCCTTGTGGCGGTCGCCTTGTGGCGGTCGCCTTGTGGCGGTCGGGGGGGTGGCGGTCGGGGCTGGCGCTTGGGGCCAGTGGCGGTCGCCTTGTGGCGGTCGCCTTGTGGCGGTCGCCTTGTGGCGGTCGCCTTGTGGCGGTCGCCTTGTGGCGGTCGGGGGGTGGCGGTCGGGGCTGGCGCTTGGGGCCGGTGGCGGTCGCCTTGTGGCGGTCGCCTTGTGGCGGTCGCCTTGTGGCGGTCGCCTTGTGGCGGTCGCCTTGTGGCGGTCGGGGGGTGGCGGTCGGGGCTGGCGCTTGGGGCCGGTGGCGGTCGCCTTGTGGCGGTCGCCTTGTGGCGGTCGCCTTGTGGCGGTCGGGGGGTGG
>NW_026872271.1:5000-25000 GCF_033458585.1 Syngnathus typhle | reverse complement strand
GAGGGTTGGGGACGAAGCTCGGGAAGAGCGAACTCGGCAACGGGGGTGGCACGTCGGTCGGGCTTGGCCAGCGGGGGCCGAGGATGAACCGTGCGGGCACGGCGGTGGTCCGGGGGAAAGGCGTCGGCCTCCCAGGCCCGAGCTGGGGGAACGTGCGATGACCCAGGCGGGAAGCTGCGCCCCGTCCGAGTCAGACTCGGTCGTTGCGGCCCGCTGAGGCTCGCTTCGTTTCCGTAAAGCGGGGGTCGGGGGCGCGGCGCTGTGCCGGCGACTTGCCCGCGCGAGGCGCGCGCGCCGAGGCCCAAGCGGGAAGCTGCGCCCCGTCCGAGTCAGACTCGGTCGTTGCGGCCCGCCGGTCTCGCGCTACGGCCAGGATGCGGAGTTTGATCGACACTGGTGGGAGCCGGGGGGTCGAAGGGGTTCCGGCCGCCCCGCCGTCCTCAGCGCCGCTGTCACCCAGACGGGAAGCTGCGCCCCGTCCGAGTCAGACTCGGTCGGTGCGGCCCGCTGTGGCCAGCTGGCAACTAGCTACGGAAGGGTACCGGCGCTCCCGACGAACCCGCCGGGGTGGCTGGTGACCAACGCTGCGTTCGGCGCTTATTGCTGCGACCGGGAGGGAAGCTGCGCCCCGTCCGAGTCAGACTCGGTCGTTGCGGCCCCCCCGAGCCCGCACGCCTCTCGCGGAAGGTCATACGCCACCGGCGGCACGAAAGACGCCTCCCGCAACGCGGTAGTCGGGAAAGGCTATTCCGATAGTCGAGCAGAGTTGCGACAACACATCCCGCGGTGCCGTCTGGTTAGGCAAGGGTTTGAGAAACAGCATTCGCGGTAGACCGGCGCGGCCGGCGGACACCCACGCGGCGTGCCGCAATCGGATCGCGCGCTCGGCCTCCGTTGATTTCCTCTAGGTGGGTGATTCGGGGCGTCTCGGTCTCGCTGCCGTTCGGTCGCGCCAAGGCCTGCGGGGGCGGCGCGTAGCGCACGCTCTCGCGGCGGCCGAGGCGCTAGAGTGCGACCCGCAAGTGGGGAGGAACCGTCCACCCAACGCCGGCGCGAGCCGGGGCCGGTGGGGGCCCTACCAAGGCGGGTCATGAGTGCCAGTCGGTCAGTTCGGGAGAAGGGGAGGGTACTCGGAGGCCCGCCGGGAGCAGACGGGGGTCCGGAAGCTGAGGGGGGTGAAGGACGGCGGCCGGGAGCAGACGGCCGTCCCCGGGAGGGGGTGTTCGTTCACGTGCGGACGCCGGGAGCAGGCGGCCGTCACGCGATTCTGCCAACCGTTCCTACCGGCCTGTGTTTAAGGAGGCGGCCGGTCCTCCGTCCTTGGATGGATAAGATTCGCAGATTTTCGCCCGGCCTGTGTTTAAGGAGGCGGCCGGTTCCCTCCTTCCTTCCTTTCTTGGATGTATAACATTCGCAGATTTTCGCCCGGCCGGTGGTTTAAGGAGGCGGCCGGTCCTCCCTCCTTGGATGTATAACATTCGCAGATTTTCGCCCGGCCTATGTTTAGTGAGGCGACCGGTCCTCCCTCCTTGGATGTATAACATTCGCATATTTTCGCCCGGCCGGTGGTTTAAGGAGGCGGCCGGTCCTCCCTCCTTGGATGTATAACATTCGCAGATTTTCGCCCGGCCTATGTTTAGTGAGGCGACCGGTCCTCCGTGGAGAGCGACCCGCAAGTGGGGAGGAACCGTCCACCCAACGCCGGCGCGAGCCGGGGCCGGTGGGGGCCCTACCAAGGCGGGTCTCATTGCCTGTCGGTCAGTTCGGGAGAAGGTGGGGGTACTCGGAGGCCCGCCGGGAGCAGACGGGGGTCCGGAAGGTGAGGGGGTGAAGGACGGCGGTCGGGAGCAGACGGCCGTCCCCGGGAGGGGGTGTTCGTTCACGTGCGGACGCCGGGAGCAGGCGGCCGTCACGCAATTCTGCCAACCGTTCCCACCGGCCTGTGTTTAAGGAGGCGGCCGGTCCTCCACGAGAAGAATTCTGCCAAACGTTCCACCGGCCTGTGTTTAAGGAGGCGGCCGGTCCTCCCCGTCGTTCCGCCGGCTTGTGTTTAAGGAGGCGGCCGGTCCTCCACGAGAAGAATTCTGCCAAACGTTCCACCGGCCTGTGTTTAAGGAGGCGGCCGGTCCTCCCCGTCGTTCCGCCGGCTTGTGTTTAAGGAGGCGGCCGGTCCTCCACTATTCCTTCCTTGGATGGAAAGCATGTAGCACTTTGAAAATTTTCGAGCACTGTGACACTTTGAAAATTTTCGAGAGTTTTTGTACTTAGAAAATTTTTCGCTCTTGCACTTCCAGAGTGCTTTGCGGTAGCTCCTAGGTTCGCTGTCCGAGCATGTGAACACTTTTTGGGGGGGAACACATCGCTAGAGACACCAGCCGCCTGGTTCTCGGGGCCAAAACTTGTGTTCCCCACACTCGTTCTGACTATATTTTGCGATTTGGGGGTAAAGGTAATGAGTACAGTGACTAGGGGGACCAACTCATCGTACTCTGGCGCACCAACAGACCAAAGCTGGTACTGCACTTACCCCTGGTACCCCAACGCCTGGTACCTGACGGGCGAGAGGCTGATTTTTCGCTATTTGCGGCCGACCGAGGGAACCAGACAAAGCGGACACTTTACGGCGCAAGAGCCGTTGGCACTTAGAAATTTTTCGACAAAGTTGGCGCGAGCTCCAGAAGGAGAGGCTGATTTTTCGCTATTTGTGGCCGACCGAGGGAACCAGGCAAAGCGGACACTTTACGGCGCAAGAGCCGTTGGCACTTAGAAATTTTTTGACAAAGTTGGCGCGAGCTCCAGAAGGAGAGGCTGATTTTTCGCTATTTGTGGCCGACCGAGGGAACCAGGCAAAGCGGACACTTTACGGCGCAAGAGCCGTTGGCACTTAGAAAATATTCGCCAAAGTTGGCACGAGCTCCAGAAGGAGAGGCTGATTTTTCGCTATTTGTGGCCGACCGAGGGAACCAGACAAAGCGGACACATTACGGCGCAAGAGCCGTTGGCACTTAGAAAATATTCGCCAAAGTTGGCACGAGCTCCAGAAGGAGAGGCTGATTTTTCGCTATTTGTGGCCGACCGAGGGAACCAGACAAAGCGGACACTTTACGGCGCAAGAGCCGTTGGCACTTGCGCGAGCTCCAGAAGGAGAGGCTGATTTTTCGCTATTTGTGGCCGACCGAGGGAACCAGACAAAGCGGACACTTTACGGCGCAAGAGCCGTTGGCACTTAGAAAATATTCGCCAAAGTTGGCACGAGCTCCAGAAGGAGAGGCTGATTTTTCGCTATTTGTGGCCGACCGAGGGAACCAGACAAAGCGGACACTTTACGGCGCAAGAGCCGTTGGCACTTGCGCGAGCTCCAGAAGGAGAGGCTGATTTTTCGCTATTTGTGGCCGACCGAGGGAACCAGACAAAGCGGACACTTTACGGCGCAAGAGCCGTTGGCACTTAGAAAATATTCGCCAAAGTTGGCACGAGCTCCAGAAGGAGAGGCTGATTTTTCGCTATTTGTGGCCGACCGAGGGAACCAGACAAAGCGGACACTTTACGGCGCAAGAGCCGTTGGCACTTGCGCGAGCTCCAGAAGGAGAGGCTGATTTTTCGCTATTTGTGGCCGACCGAGGGAACCAGACAAAGCGGACACTTTACGGCGCAAGAGCCGTTGGCACTTAGAAAATATTCGCCAAAGTTGGCGCGAGCTCCAGAAGGAGAGGCTGATTTTTCGCTATTTGTGGCCGACCGAGGGAACCAGGCAAAGCGGACACATTACGGCGCAAGAGCCGTTGGCACTTAGGCGAGCTCCAGAAGGAGAGGCTGATTTTTCGCTATTTGTGGCCGACCGAGGGAACCAGGCAAAGCGGACACATTACGGCGCAAGAGCCGTTGGCACTTAGAAAATATTCGCCAAAGTTGGCGCGAGCTCCAGAAGGAGAGGCTGATTTTTCGCTATTTGTGGCCGACCGAGGGAACCAGGCAAAGCGGACACATTACGGCGCAAGAGCCGTTGGCACTTAGGCGAGCTCCAGAAGGAGAGGCTGATTTTTCGCTATTTGTGGCCGACCGAGGGAACCAGGCAAAGCGGACACATTACGGCGCAAGAGCCGTTGGCACTTAGGCGAGCTCCAGAAGGAGAGGCTGGTTTTTCGCTATTTGTGGCCGACCGAGGGAACCAGGCAAAGCGGACACATTACGGCGCAAGAGCCGTTGGCACTTAGGCGAGCTCCAGAAGGAGAGGCTGATTTTTCGCCGTTTGTGGCCGACCGAGGGAACCAGGCAAAGCGGACACATTACGGCGCAAGAGCCGTTGGCACTTAGGCGAGCTCCAGAAGGAGAGGCTGGTTTTTCGCTATTTGTGGCCGACCGAGGGAACCAGGCAAAGCGGACACATTACGGCGCAAGAGCCGTTGGCACTTAGGCGAGCTCCAGAAGGAGAGGCTGATTTTTCGCCGTTTGTGGCCGACCGAGGGAACCAGGCAAAGCGGACACATTACGGCGCAAGAGCCGTTGGCACTTAGAAAATATTCGCCAAAGTTGGCACGAGCTCCAGAAGGAGAGGCTGATTTTTCGCTATTTGTGGCCGACCGAGGGAACCAGGCAAAGCGGACACATTACGGCGCAAGAGCCGTTGGCACTTAGGCGAGCTCCAGAAGGAGAGGCTGGTTTTTCGCCGTTTGTGGCCGACCGAGGGAACCAGGCAAAGCGGACACATTACGGCGCAAGAGCCGTTGGCACTTAGGCGAGCTCCAGAAGGAGAGGCTGGTTTTTCGCTATTTGTGGCCGACCGAGGGAACCAGGCAAAGCGGACACATTACGGCGCAAGAGCCGTTGGCACTTAGGCGAGCTCCAGAAGGAGAGGCTGATTTTTCGCCGTTTGTGGCCGACCGAGGGAACCAGGCAAAGCGGACACATTACGGCGCAAGAGCCGTTGGCACTTAGAAAATATTCGCCAAAGTTGGCACGAGCTCCAGAAGGAGAGGCTGATTTTTCGCTATTTGTGGCCGACCGAGGGAACCAGGCAAAGCGGACACATTACGGCGCAAGAGCCGTTGGCACTTAGGCGAGCTCCAGAAGGAGAGGCTGGTTTTTCGCCGTTTGTGGCCGACCGAGGGAACCAGGCAAAGCGGACACATTACGGCGCAAGAGCCGTTGGCACTTAGGCGAGCTCCAGAAGGAGAGGCTGGTTTTTCGCTATTTGTGGCCGACCGAGGGAACCAGGCAAAGCGGACACATTACGGCGCAAGAGCCGTTGGCACTTAGGCGAGCTCCAGAAGGAGAGGCTGATTTTTCGCCGTTTGTGGCCGACCGAGGGAACCAGGCAAAGCGGACACATTACGGCGCAAGAGCCGTTGGCACTTAGAAAATATTCGCCAAAGTTGGCACGAGCTCCAGAAGGAGAGGCTGATTTTTCGCTATTTGTGGCCGACCGAGGGAACCAGGCAAAGCGGACACATTACGGCGCAAGAGCCGTTGGCACTTAGGCGAGCTCCAGAAGGAGAGGCTGGTTTTTCGCCGTTTGTGGCCGACCGAGGGAACCAGGCAAAGCGGACACATTACGGCGCAAGAGCCGTTGGCACTTAGGCGAGCTCCAGAAGGAGAGGCTGGTTTTTCGCTATTTGTGGCCGACCGAGGGAACCAGGCAAAGCGGACACATTACGGCGCAAGAGCCGTTGGCACTTAGGCGAGCTCCAGAAGGAGAGGCTGGTTTTTCGCTATTTGTGGCCGACCGAGGGAACCAGGCAAAGCGGACACATTACGGCGCAAGAGCCGTTGGCACTTAGGCGAGCTCCAGAAGGAGAGGCTGGTTTTTCGCTATTTGTGGCCGACCGAGGGAACCAGGCAAAGCGGACACATTACGGCGCAAGAGCCGTTGGCACTTAGGCGAGCTCCAGAAGGAGAGGCTGGTTTTTCGCTATTTGTGGCCGACCGAGGGAACCAGGCAAAGCGGACACATTACGGCGCAAGAGCCGTTGGCACTTAGAAAATATTCGCCAAAGTTGGCACGAGCTCCAGAAGGAGAGGCTGATTTTTCGCTATTTGTGGCCGACCGAGGGAACCAGGCAAAGCGGACACATTACGGCGCAAGAGCCGTTGGCACTTAGGCGAGCTCCAGAAGGAGAGGCTGGTTTTTCGCCGTTTGTGGCCGACCGAGGGAACCAGGCAAAGCGGACACATTACGGCGCAAGAGCCGTTGGCACTTAGGCGAGCTCCAGAAGGAGAGGCTGGTTTTTCGCTATTTGTGGCCGACCGAGGGAACCAGGCAAAGCGGACACATTACGGCGCAAGAGCCGTTGGCACTTAGGCGAGCTCCAGAAGGAGAGGCTGATTTTTCGCCGTTCGTGGCCGACCGAGGGAACCAGGCAAAGCGGACACATTACGGCGCAAGAGCCGTTGGCACTTAGAAAATATTCGCCAAAGTTGGCACGAGCTCCAGAATGAGAGGCTGATTTTTCGCCGTTTGTGGCCGACCGAGGGAACCAGGCAAAGCGGACACATTACGGCGCAAGAGCCGTTGGCACTTAGGCGAGCTCCAGAAGGAGAGGCTGATTTTTTCGCTATTTGTGGCCGACCGAGGGAACCAGGCAAAGCGGACACATTACGGCGCAAGAGCCGTTGGCACTTAGAAAATATTCGCCAAAGTTGGCACGAGCTCCAGAATGAGAGGCTGATTTTTCGCCGTTTGTGGCCGACCGAGGGAACCAGACAAAGCGGACACATTACGGCGCAAGAGCCGTTGGCACTTAGGCGAGCTCCAGAAGGAGAGGCTGATTTTTTCGCTATTTGTGGCCGACCGAGGGAACCAGGCAAAGCGGACACATTACGGCGCAAGAGCCGTTGGCACTTAGAAAATATTCGCCAAAGTTGGCACGAGCTCCAGAATGAGAGGCTGATTTTTCGCCGTTTGTGGCCGACCGAGGGAACCAGGCAAAGCGGACACATTACGGCGCAAGAGCCGTTGGCACTTAGGCGAGCTCCAGAAGGAGAGGCTGATTTTTTCGCTATTTGTGGCCGACCGAGGGAACCAGGCAAAGCGGACACATTACGGCGCAAGAGCCGTTGGCACTTAGAAAATATTCGCCAAAGTTGGCACGAGCTCCAGAATGAGAGGCTGATTTTTCGCCGTTTGTGGCCGACCGAGGGAACCAGGCAAAGCGGACACATTACGGCGCAAGAGCCGTTGGCACTTAGGCGAGCTCCAGAAGGAGAGGCTGATTTTTTCGCTATTTGTGGCCGACCGAGGGAACCAGGCAAAGCGGACACATTACGGCGCAAGAGCCGTTGGCACTTAGAAAATATTCGCCAAAGTTGGCACGAGCTCCAGAATGAGAGGCTGATTTTTCGCCGTTTGTGGCCGACCGAGGGAACCAGACAAAGCGGACACATTACGGCGCAAGAGCCGTTGGCACTTAGGCGAGCTCCAGAAGGAGAGGCTGATTTTTTCGCTATTTGTGGCCGACCGAGGGAACCAGGCAAAGCGGACACATTACGGCGCAAGAGCCGTTGGCACTTGGAAAATATTCGCCAAAGTTGGCACGAGCTCCAGAATGAGAGGCTGATTTTTCGCCGTTTGTGGCCGACCGAGGGAACCAGACAAAGCGGACACATTACGGCGCAAGAGCCGTTGGCACTTAGGCGAGCTCCAGAAGGAGAGGCTGATTTTTCGCTATTTGTGGCCGACCGAGGGAACCAGGCAAAGCGGACACTTTACGGCGCAAGAGCCGTTGGCACTTAGAAAATATTCGCCAAAGTTGGCACGAGCTCCAGAAGGAGAGGCTGATTTTTCGCCGTTTGTGGCCGACCGAGGGAACCAGACAAAGCGGACACATTACGGCGCAAGAGCCGTTGGCACTTAGGCGAGCTCCAGAAGGAGAGGCTGATTTTTCGCTATTTGTGGCCGACCGAGGGAACCAGGCAAAGCGGACACTTTACGGCGCAAGAGCCGTTGGCACTTGGAAAATATTCTGAAATTCTCACCGACCTCCGTGGTGGAGAGGCCGAATTTTCGACATTCGTGGCCGACCGGGGAACCGTCGCCACTCGGACAACTTGTGCGGCAGCCCTCGGTGATTTTAGGACCGCTTTTTCACCCTCGCTGTCCGACCGGAGAACCGTCGTAGCTCGGACAGTTCGTGTGCCAGCATCCGCTGGCACTTAGAAAATTTTAAAAAAGAAAAAAATAGTCTTCTGCATATACGTTCTGACTATATTTTGCGATTAGGGGGTAAAGGTAATGAGTACAGTGACTAGGGGGACCAACTCATCGTACTCTGGCGCACCAACACGCCAAGGTTGGTACTGCACTTAGGCTGATTTTTGCGCTATTCGCGGCCGACCGGGGAACCAGCGCGGAGCGGACACATTACGGCGAATGAGCCGTTGGCACTTAGAAAATTTTTGAGCTTTTTTCGAACTTCCGTGAGGCTGATTTTGCGCTATTCGCGGCCGACCGGGGAACCAGCGCGGAGCGGACACATTACGGCGAATGAGCCGTTGGCACTTAGAAAATTTTTGAGCTTTTTTCGAACTTCCGTGAGGCTGATTTTGCGCTATTCGCGGCCGACCGGGGAACCAGCGCGGAGCGGACACATTACGGCGAATGAGCCGTTGGCACTTAGAAAATTTTTGAGCTTTTTTCGGACTTCCGTGTGGAGCTTTGGGGCCGTTCCGCCTAACTTTTTATGCCCGATTAGGCTTCCAGGGAGGCGGCTAAGCATTATTGACCAATCATGGAGCTTTTTTGGGACTTCCGTGTGGAGCTTTGGGGCCGTTCCGCCTAACTTTTTATGCCCGATTAGGCTTCCAGGGAGGCGGCTAAGCATTATTGACCAATCATGGAGCTTTTTTGGGACTTCCGTGTGGAGCTTTGGAGCCGTTCCGCCTAACTTTTTATGCCCGATTAGGCTTCCAGGGAGGCGGCTAAGCATTATTGACCAATCATGGAGCTTTTTTGGGACTTCCGTGTGGAGCTTTGGGGCCGTTCCGCCTAGCTTTTTATGCCCGATTAGGCTTCCAGGGAGGCGGCTAAGCATTATTGACCAATCATGGAGCTTTTTTGGGACTTCCGTGTGGAGCTTTGGGGCCGTTCCGCCTAACTTTTTATGCCCGATTAGGCTTCCAGGGAGGCGGCTAAGCATTATTGACCAATCATGGAGCTTTTTTGGGACTTCCGTGTGGAGCTTTGGGGCCGTTCCGCCTAGCTTTTTATGCCCGATTAGGCTTCCAGGGAGGCGGCTAAGCATTATTGACCAATCATGGAGCTTTTTTGGGACTTCCGTGTGGAGCTTTGGGGCCGTTCCGCCTAGCTTTTTATGCCCGATTAGGCTTCCAGGGAGGCGGCTAAGCATTATTGACCAATCATGGAGCTTTTTTGGGACTTCCGTGTGGAGCTTTGGGGCCGTTCCGCCTAGCTTTTTATGCCCGGTTAGGCTTCCAGGGAGGCGGCTAAGCATTATTGACCAATCATGGAGCTTTTTTGGGACTTCCGTGTGGAGCTTTGGGGCCGTTCCGCCTAGCTTTTTATGCCCGATTAGGCTTCCAGGGAGGCGGCTAAGCATTATTGACCAATCATGGAGCTTTTTTGGGACTTCCGTGTGGAGCTTTGGGGCCGTTCCGCCTAGCTTTTTATGCCCGATTAGGCTTCCAGGGAGGCGGCTAAGCATTATTGACCAATCATGGAGCTTTTTTGGGACTTCCAGCCGGTGCTTTGGGGGCCTTCCCCCTCACTTTCTACGCCCGATTGGGCTTCCAGGGACGCGGCTAAGCATTTTTAACAGAAATGGAGCTTTTTGCGGAGCTCCAGCCGGTGCCACCGGCAGGCCGTGCACGCGGACGAGATGACCGAAAGAAGCTCCAGGAGAGCGGATGGACGCTTTTTAAGCACCGAGGCGGAGATCGCGGAGCTTTAATAGACTTCCAGCGGGCCCAAAGCGGCCAGGCAGACGGCGCAGCGCGACCTGGTACCTCGCACGGGACGCATCGCCCCCCCCGCGCACAGTTCCAGGGGGCCGGGATGACGTTTCAAAGCTGCCGCTGCAGCTGCGGCGGGGAGTGGCCTCCCTCCGGTGGACACGACGAGTAAATGACACCGGCCGCTGACGCAAACCCACGCCGGACAGGAGAGCTCAAAAGCCGGGTAACATTTCAAGGAAGACCCCCCCTGCGCAGACCTCCACTAGGCCGGGATGACTGTTCAGCTGTGGCGGGGAGTGGCCTCCCTCCGGTCGGCACGACGAGTAAATGACACCGGCCGCTGACGCAAACCCACGCCGGACAGGAGAGCTCAAAAGCCGGGTAACATTTCAAGGAAGACCCCCCCTGCGCAGACCTCCACTAGGCCGGGATGACTGTTCAGCTGTGGCGGGGAGTGGCCTCCCTCCGGTCGGCACGACGAGTAAATGACACCGGCCGCTGACGCAAACCCACGCCGGACAGGAGAGCTCAAAAGCCGGGTAACATTTCAAGGAAGACCCCCCCTGCGCAGACCTCCACTAGGCCGGGATGACTGTTCAGCTGTGGCGGGGAGTGGCCTCCCTCCGGTCGGCACGACGAGTAAATGACACCGGCCGCTGACGCAAACCCACGCCGGACAGGAGAGCTCAAAAGCCGGGTAACATTTCAAGGAAGACCCCCCCTGCGCAGACCTCCACTAGGCCGGGATGACTGTTCAGCTGTGGCGGGGAGTGGCCTCCCTCCGGTCGGCACGACGAGTAAATGACACCGGCCGCTGACGCAAACCCACGCCGGACAGGAGAGCTCAAAAGCCGGGTAACATTTCAAGGAAGACCCCCCCTGCGCAGACCTCCACTAGGCCGGGATGACTGTTCAGCTGTGGCGGGGAGTGGCCTCCCTCCGGTCGGCACGACGAGTAAATGACACCGGCCGCTGACGCAAACCCACGCCGGACAGGAGAGCTCAAAAGCCGGGTAACATTTCAAGGAAGACCCCCCCTGCGCAGACCTCCACTAGGCCGGGATGACTGTTCAGCTGCGGCGGGGAGTGGCCTCCCTCCGGTCGGCACGACGAGTAAATGACACCGGCCGCTGACGCAAACCCACGCCGGACAGGAGAGCTCAAAAGCCGGGTAACATTTCAAGGAAGACCCCCCCTGCGCAGACCTCCACTAGGCCGGGATGACTGTTCAGCTGCGGCGGGGAGTGGCCTCCCTCCGGTCGGCACGACGAGTAAAGCTATTTAGGAAAATCTGAGATAAATATCACTTGCATAATAATTTGGAACACGGTCCCGTGTTCCAAATTATTATGCAAAATGTATTTAGACACCAGCAATCGCACTTAGATTTGTTTCTTTTTTCTTTCTTTTAGCTTCCATAATGTTACCGGGCGCTGACGCAAACCCACGCCCGGCAGGAGAGCTCAAAAGCCGGGTAACATTTCAAGGAAGACCCCCCCTGCGCAGACCTCCACTAGGCCGGGATGACTGTTCAGCTGCGGCGGGGAGTGGCCTCCCTCCGGTCGGCACGACGAGTAAATGACACCGGCCGCTGACGCAAACCCACGCCGGACAGGAGAGCTCAAAAGCCGGGTAACATTTCAAGGAAGACCCCCCCTGCGCAGACCTCCACTAGGCCGGGATGACTTTTCAAAGCTGCCTCTGCAGCTGCGGCGGGGAGTTGCCTCCCTCCGGTGGACACGACGAGTAAATACACCAGCACTTGCTCTTAGATTTGTTTCTTTTTTCTTTCTTTTAGCTTCCATAATGTTACCGGGCGCTGACGCAAACCCACGCCCGGCAGGAGAGCTCAAAAGCCGGGTAACATTTCAAGGAAGACCCCCCCTGCGCAGACCTCCACTAGGCCGGGATGACTGTTCAGCTGCGGCGGGGAGTGGCCTCCCTCCGGTCGGCACGACGAGTAAAGCTATTTAGGAAAATCTGAGATAAATATCACTTGCATAATAATTTGGAACACGGTCCCGTGTTCCAAATTATTATGCAAAATGTATTTAGACACCAGCAATCGCACTTAGATTTGTTTCTTTTTTCTTTCTTTTAGCTTCCATAATGTTACCGGGCGCTGACGCAAACCCACGCCCGGCAGGAGAGCTCAAAAGCCGGGTAACATTTCAAGGAAGACCCCCCCTGCGCAGACCTCCACTAGGCCGGGATGACTGTTCAGCTGCGGCGGGGAGTGGCCTCCCTCCGGTCGGCACGACGAGTAAATGACACCGGCCGCTGACGCAAACCCACGCCGGACAGGAGAGCTCAAAAGCCGGGTAACATTTCAAGGAAGACCCCCCCTGCGCAGACCTCCACTAGGCCGGGATGACTGTTCAGCTGCGGCGGGGAGTGGCCTCCCTCCGGTCGGCACGACGAGTAAAGCTATTTAGGAAAATCTGAGATAAATATCACTTGCATAATAATTTGGAACACGGTCCCGTGTTCCAAATTATTATGCAAAATGTATTTAGACACCAGCAATCGCACTTAGATTTGTTTCTTTTTTCTTTCTTTTAGCTTCCATAATGTTACCGGGCGCTGACGCAAACCCACGCCCGGCAGGAGAGCTCAAAAGCCGGGTAACATTTCAAGGAAGACCCCCCCTGCGCAGACCTCCACTAGGCCGGGATGACTGTTCAGCTGCGGCGGGGAGTGGCCTCCCTCCGGTCGGCACGACGAGTAAATGACACCGGCCGCTGACGCAAACCCACGCCGGACAGGAGAGCTCAAAAGCCGGGTAACATTTCAAGGAAGACCCCCCCTGCGCAGACCTCCACTAGGCCGGGATGACTTTTCAAAGCTGCCTCTGCAGCTGCGGCGGGGAGTTGCCTCCCTCCGGTGGACACGACGAGTAAATACACCAGCACTTGCTCTTAGATTTGTTTCTTTTTTCTTTCTTTTAGCTTCCATAATGTTACCGGGCGCTGACGCAAACCCACGCCCGGCAGGAGAGCTCAAAAGCCGGGTAACATTTCAAGGAAGACCCCCCCTGCGCAGACCTCCACTAGGCCGGGATGACTGTTCAGCTGCGGCGGGGAGTGGCCTCCCTCCGGTCGGCACGACGAGTAAAGCTATTTAGGAAAATCTGAGATAAATATCACTTGCATAATAATTTGGAACACGGTCCCGTGTTCCAAATTATTATGCAAAATGTATTTAGACACCAGCAATCGCACTTAGATTTGTTTCTTTTTTCTTTCTTTTAGCTTCCATAATGTTACCGGGCGCTGACGCAAACCCACGCCCGGCAGGAGAGCTCAAAAGCCGGGTAACATTTCAAGGAAGCTATTTAGGAAAATCTGAGATAAATATCCTTTGCATAATAATTTGGAACACGGTCCCGTGTTCCAAATTATTATGCAAAATGTATTTAAGTGTCATAAAGATTACATTTTTTGTTTTTCAAGTACTGAAATCACCCTCAGTCATGGTACAGTCCATGGTAGTCTGCCAGGTGAGCGCAATTGTAGTAATTAACAAGTCTATTTAAGTTCCGCGTTTTTAAGCGTTCGGCCATTTCGTTCAACCATGGGGAGGAAAAAGGATCTCTCTGCTGTCGAGAAGCGTGAAATCGTTCGATGCCTTGGACAAGGTATGCAGACATTCGATATTGCACGAAAGCTTAAGCGCGACCATCGAACTTTGAAGAAATTCGTCGCTGATTCGGAGCAAACGCGCGTTCGTGCAGACAAAGGCACGACAAGGAAGGTTTCTGCAAGACAAACAAATCGAATCAAGAGGGCGGCTGCAAGCATGCCACTAAAGACGAGCAAACAAATATTCGACGCTGCTGGTGCCAGTGAAGTCCCACGAACGACGAGGTGCAGGATCCTCCAGAGGCTTGCAGTTGTGCGGAAACCCTCCATTCGGCCACCCCTGAACAACGCGAACAAGCAGAAACGGCTGCAGTGGGCCCAGACTTACATGAAGACAAATTTTCAGACAGTCCTGTTCACCGACGAGTGCCGTGCCACCTTGGATGGGCCAGGTAGGGTTTTTTAAGTTTTTCCTTGCACTTTTGAGAGCTCAGGGGATGCTTTGAGAATAATTGTCAATTTCTGTCTATGTGAAGCCCTTTGAGACTGCTTGTGATTTAGGGCTATACAAATAAACTTGATTTGACTTGACTTTACAGATGGATGGAGTCGTGGATGGTTGGTGGACGGCCACGATAGCCCAACAAGGCTGCGGCGTCAGCAGGGAGGTGGCGGAGTGATGTTTTGGGCTGGAATCATGGGGAGAGAGCTGCTTGGCCCCTTTAGGGTCCCTGAAGGCGTCAAAATTACGTCTGTTAACTACGTGGAATTTCTGACTCAACACTTCTGTCCATGGTACAACAGGAAGAACCGTGCTTTCCGTCAAAAGATCATCTTCATGCATGACAATGCACCGTCTCATGCTGCAAGAAATACGTCAACGTCTTTGGCATCTATGGGAATAAAGGGAGAGAAACTGATGGTGTGGCCCCCATGCTCCCCTGACCTCAATCCTATTGAAAACTTGTGGAGCATCGTCAAGCAGAAAATCTACGAAGGTGGGAGGCAGTTCAATTCCAAAGAGCAGCTCTGGCAGGCTATTCTTAGATCCTGCCAAGAAATTCAACCAGAAACTGTACAAAAACTCACAAGTTCAGTGGATGGAAGAATCGTGAAGCTGCTGTTGAACAAAGGGTCCTATGTTAAAATGTAACTTTGTTTTTTATTGAAATAAAGGGTCCTATGTTAAAATGTAACTTGTTTGTCTTTTCTTTGAAATAGCTTTTGATTTCAGTAAATATGACCTCCTAATGCTGTAAATTCTTAAGATGGGCATTTCAGTTCATAAAAACCTATAAAATGTTATAAAACTCTGTTGTGCGTAATAATGTGGAACAGTGCATTTTAAGTTTTTTATTTTTTAAAAATTCTGTGATCATTCGGAGGTTTGTTCAATAAAATTAGAATTCATCAAAATAATGGTTGATGACTTGAAAATTATGCTGACTCATTTTGCATCGACTATTTAGGAAAATCTGAGATAAATGTCACTTGCATAATAATTTGGAACACGGTGTAAGTGCGATTGCTGGTGTATTTACTCGTCGTGTCCACCGGAGGACGGCAAATCCCCGCCGCAGCTGCAGCGGCAGCGCTTAAATGTCTTCCCGGCCGCCTGGAACTCTGCACGGGGCGTGTTTCGTCCCGCGCAGCGGTACCAGATCGCGCTGCGCCGTCAGCCGAGCCGCGCGCGGTCCGCTGGAAGTCTACACTGTGTTCCAAATTATTATGCAAATTGTATTTATGTGTCATAAAGATTACATTTTTTGTTTTTCAATTAAACTCATGGATGGTATTACGTGTCAGGGCTCTTTGGATCACTGAGATCAATCTCAGACACCGGGGATCATTACCGGCCAGTTGAGCCCAAATTAAGGAAAAACTACTTAAGAATGGTGTTCCACATTATTAAGCAGATAATTTGAAGTTCGCTTTGAGCAGTGGCGGACGCCAACCCACGACCGGTGGGAGAGCTCGGAGGGCGGATGGGCTTTCAAGGAAGCCCCCCAGGCCGGTCCCACTCGCACTTAGAATTTTTTTTTTTTTTGGCTTCCATAATGTACCGGGCGCGGACGCGAAACCCACGCCGGGCAGGAGAGCTCAAAAGCCGGGTAAGCATTCAAGGAAGCACCGTCTGGAGCTTCAGAGCCGTTCCGCCTGACTTTTAACGTAGAGTACCGGGCGCAAACCACTAACTCAAGCCCGGCATGGCAGCTCGAAAGGCGGCTAAGCATTCAAGGAAGCACCGTCTGGAGCTTCAGAGCCGTTCCGCCTGACTTTTAACGTAGAGTACCGGGCGCAAACCACTAACTCAAGCCCGGCATGGCAGCTCGAAAGGCGGCTAAGCATTCAAGGAAGCACCGTCTGGAGCTTCAGAGCCGTTCCGCCTGACTTTTAACGTAGAGTACCGGGCGCAAACCACTAACTCAAGCCCGGCATGGCAGCTCGAAAGGCGGCTAAGCATTCAAGGAAGCACCGTCTGGAGCTTCAGAGCCGTTCCGCCTGACTTTTAACGTAGAGTACCGGGCGCAAACCACTAACTCAAGCCCGGCATGGCAGCTCGAAAGGCGGCTAAGCATTCAAGGAAGCACCGTCTGGAGCTTCAGAGCCGTTCCGCCTGACTTTTAACGTAGAGTACCGGGCGCAAACCACTAACTCAAGCCCGGCATGGCAGCTCGAAAGGCGGCTAAGCATTCAAGGAAGCACCGTCTGGAGCTTCAGAGCCGTTCCGCCTGACTTTTAACGTAGAGTACCGGGCGCAAACCACTAACTCAAGCCCGGCATGGCAGCTCGAAAGGCGGCTAAGCATTCAAGGAAGCACCGTCTGGAGCTTCAGAGCCGTTCCGCCTGACTTTTAACGTAGAGTACCGGGCGCAAACCACTAACTCAAGCCCGGCATGGCAGCTCGAAAGGCGGCTAAGCATTCAAGGAAGCACCGTCTGGAGCTTCAGAGCCGTTCCGCCTGACTTTTAACGTAGAGTACCGGGCGCAAACCACTAACTCAAGCCCGGCATGGCAGCTCGAAAGGCGGCTAAGCATTCAAGGAAGCACCGTCTGGAGCTTCAGAGCCGTTCCGCCTGACTTTTAACGTAGAGTACCGGGCGCAAACCACTAACTCAAGCCCGGCATGGCAGCTCGAAAGGCGGCTAAGCATTCAAGGAAGCACCGTCTGGAGCTTCAGAGCCGTTCCGCCTGACTTTTAACGTAGAGTACCGGGCGCAAACCACTAACTCAAGCCCGGCATGGCAGCTCGAAAGGCGGCTAAGCATTCAAGGAAGCACCGTCTGGAGCTTCAGAGCCGTTCCGCCTGACTTTTAACGTAGAGTACCGGGCGCAAACCACTAACTCAAGCCCGGCATGGCAGCTCGAAAGGCGGCTAAGCATTCAAGGAAGCACCGTCTGGAGCTTCAGAGCCGTTCCGCCTGACTTTTAACGTAGAGTACCGGGCGCAAACCACTAACTCAAGCCCGGCATGGCAGCTCGAAAGGCGGCTAAGCATTCAAGGAAGCACCGTCTGGAGCTTCAGAGCCGTTCCGCCTGACTTTTAACGTAGAGTACCGGGCGCAAACCACTAACTCAAGCCCGGCATGGCAGCTCGAAAGGCGGCTAAGCATTCAAGGAAGCACCGTCTGGAGCTTCAGAGCCGTTCCGCCTGACTTTTAACGTAGAGTACCGGGCGCAAACCACTAACTCAAGCCCGGCATGGCAGCTCGAAAGGCGGCTAAGCATTCAAGGAAGCACCGTCTGGAGCTTCAGAGCCGTTCCGCCTGACTTTTAACGTAGAGTACCGGGCGCAAACCACTAACTCAAGCCCGGCATGGCAGCTCGAAAGGCGGCTAAGCATTCAAGGAAGCACCGTCTGGAGCTTCAGAGCCGTTCCGCCTGACTTTTAACGTAGAGTACCGGGCGCAAACCACTAACTCAAGCCCGGCATGGCAGCTCGAAAGGCGGCTAAGCATTCAAGGAAGCACCGTCTGGAGCTTCAGAGCCGTTCCGCCTGACTTTTAACGTAGAGTACCGGGCGCAAACCACTAACTCAAGCCCGGCATGGCAGCTCGAAAGGCGGCTAAGCATTCAAGGAAGCACCGTCTGGAGCTTCAGAGCCGTTCCGCCTGACTTTTAACGTAGAGTACCGGGCGCAAACCACTAACTCAAGCCCGGCATGGCAGCTCGAAAGGCGGCTAAGCATTCAAGGAAGCACCGTCTGGAGCTTCAGAGCCGTTCCGCCTGACTTTTAACGTAGAGTACCGGGCGCAAACCACTAACTCAAGCCCGGCATGGCAGCTCGAAAGGCGGCTAAGCATTCAAGGAAGCACCGTCTGGAGCTTCAGAGCCGTTCCGCCTGACTTTTAACGTAGAGTACCGGGCGCAAACCACTAACTCAAGCCCGGCATGGCAGCTCGAAAGGCGGCTAAGCATTCAAGGAAGCACCGTCTGGAGCTTCAGAGCCGTTCCGCCTGACTTTTAACGTAGAGTACCGGGCGCAAACCACTAACTCAAGCCCGGCATGGCAGCTCGAAAGGCGGCTAAGCATTCAAGGAAGCACCGTCTGGAGCTTCAGAGCCGTTCCGCCTGACTTTTAACGTAGAGTACCGGGCGCAAACCACTAACTCAAGCCCGGCATGGCAGCTCGAAAGGCGGCTAAGCATTCAAGGAAGCACCGTCTGGAGCTTCAGAGCCGTTCCGCCTGACTTTTAACGTAGAGTACCGGGCGCAAACCACTAACTCAAGCCCGGCATGGCAGCTCGAAAGGCGGCTAAGCATTCAAGGAAGCACCGTCTGGAGCTTCAGAGCCGTTCCGCCTGACTTTTAACGTAGAGTACCGGGCGCAAACCACTAACTCAAGCCCGGCATGGCAGCTCGAAAGGCGGCTAAGCATTCAAGGAAGCACCGTCTGGAGCTTCAGAGCCGTTCCGCCTGACTTTTAACGTAGAGTACCGGGCGCAAACCACTAACTCAAGCCCGGCATGGCAGCTCGAAAGGCGGCTAAGCATTCAAGGAAGCACCGTCTGGAGCTTCAGAGCCGTTCCGCCTGACTTTTAACGTAGAGTACCGGGCGCAAACCACTAACTCAAGCCCGGCATGGCAGCTCGAAAGGCGGCTAAGCATTCAAGGAAGCACCGTCTGGAGCTTCAGAGCCGTTCCGCCTGACTTTTAACGTAGAGTACCGGGCGCAAACCACTAACTCAAGCCCGGCATGGCAGCTCGAAAGGCGGCTAAGCATTCAAGGAAGCACCGTCTGGAGCTTCAGAGCCGTTCCGCCTGACTTTTAACGTAGAGTACCGGGCGCAAACCACTAACTCAAGCCCGGCATGGCAGCTCGAAAGGCGGCTAAGCATTCAAGGAAGCACCGTCTGGAGCTTCAGAGCCGTTCCGCCTGACTTTTAACGTAGAGTACCGGGCGCAAACCACTAACTCAAGCCCGGCATGGCAGCTCGAAAGGCGGCTAAGCATTCAAGGAAGCACCGTCTGGAGCTTCAGAGCCGCGACGCCGGCCGGTCCGCGGGCCAAATAGGGTCCAGTAAAGTACCGGGCGCGGCCACTAACGCCTTGTGGCGGTCGCCTTGTGGCGGTCGGGGGGTGGCGGTCGGGGCTGGCGCTTGGGGCCGGTGGCGGTCGCCTTGTGGCGGTCGCCTTGTGGCGGTCGGGGGGTGGCGGTCGGGGCTGGCGCTTGGGGCCAGTGGCGGTCGCCTTGTGGCGGTCGCCTTGTGGCGGTCGCCTTGTGGCGGTCGCCTTGTGGCGGTCGCCTTGTGGCGGTCGCCTTGTGGCGGTCGCCTTGTGGCGGTCGGGGGGTGGCGGTCGGGGCTGGCGCTTGGGGCCAGTGGCGGTCGCCTTGTGGCGGTCGCCTTGTGGCGGTCGCCTTGTGGCGGTCGCCTTGTGGCGGTCGCCTTGTGGCGGTCGCCTTGTGGCGGTCGGGGGGTGGCGGTCGGGGCTGGCGCTTGGGGCCAGTGGCGGTCGCCTTGTGGCGGTCGCCTTGTGGCGGTCGCCTTGTGGCGGTCGCCTTGTGGCGGTCGCCTTGTGGCGGTCGGGGGGTGGCGGTCGGGGCTGGCGCTTGGGGCCGGTGGCGGTCGCCTTGTGGCGGTCGCCTTGTGGCGGTCGCCTTGTGGCGGTCGCCTTGTGGCGGTCGCCTTGTGGCGGTCGGGGGGTGGCGGTCGGGGCTGGCGCTTGGGGCCGGTGGCGGTCGCCTTGTGGCGGTCGCCTTGTGGCGGTCGCCTTGTGGCGGTCGGGGGGTGGCGGTCGGGGCTGGCGCTTGGGGCTGGCGTCCGCCAATAGTGGTTTAATTTCGGGAGGAAGATTGATTTTCGTCCCAAGCCCGCCGCTGGAGAAAATTTTAGGTACCAGGAGTGGATTTTTTTTGTCCACTCAGGAGGGGGACGTTGGCTGGTTTGGTGTCCGGGGGAAAGTGCTCTTTTCTCGGCCAGGAGAAAGATTAGACTCCCAGCCCGCCGCTGGAGAAAATTCTAGGTACCAGGAGTGGATTTTTTTTGTCCACTCAGGAGGGGGACGTGCTTT
>NW_026872270.1:17500-35000 GCF_033458585.1 Syngnathus typhle | reverse complement strand
GCGCTAGAGTGCGACCCGCAAGTGGGGAGGAACCGTCCACCCAACGCCGGCGCGAGCCGGGGCCGGTGGGGGCCCTACCAAGGCGGGTCATGAGTGCCAGTCGGTCAGTTCGGGAGAAGGGGAGGGTACTCGGAGGCCCGCCGGGAGCAGACGGGGGTCCGGAAGCTGAGGGGGGTGAAGGACGGCGGCCGGGAGCAGACGGCCGTCCCCGGGAGGGGGTGTTCGTTCACGTGCGGACGCCGGGAGCAGGCGGCCGTCACGCGATTCTGCCAACCGTTCCTACCGGCCTGTGTTTAAGGAGGCGGCCGGTCCTCCGTCCTTGGATGGATAAGATTCGCAGATTTTCGCCCGGCCTGTGTTTAAGGAGGCGGCCGGTTCCCTCCTTCCTTCCTTTCTTGGATGTATAACATTCGCAGATTTTCGCCCGGCCGGTGGTTTAAGGAGGCGGCCGGTCCTCCCTCCTTGGATGTATAACATTCGCAGATTTTCGCCCGGCCTATGTTTAGTGAGGCGACCGGTCCTCCCTCCTTGGATGTATAACATTCGCATATTTTCGCCCGGCCGGTGGTTTAAGGAGGCGGCCGGTCCTCCCTCCTTGGATGTATAACATTCGCAGATTTTCGCCCGGCCTATGTTTAGTGAGGCGACCGGTCCTCCGTGGAGAGCGACCCGCAAGTGGGGAGGAACCGTCCACCCAACGCCGGCGCGAGCCGGGGCCGGTGGGGGCCCTACCAAGGCGGGTCTCATTGCCTGTCGGTCAGTTCGGGAGAAGGTGGGGGTACTCGGAGGCCCGCCGGGAGCAGACGGGGGTCCGGAAGGTGAGGGGGTGAAGGACGGCGGTCGGGAGCAGACGGCCGTCCCCGGGAGGGGGTGTTCGTTCACGTGCGGACGCCGGGAGCAGGCGGCCGTCACGCAATTCTGCCAACCGTTCCCACCGGCCTGTGTTTAAGGAGGCGGCCGGTCCTCCACGAGAAGAATTCTGCCAAACGTTCCACCGGCCTGTGTTTAAGGAGGCGGCCGGTCCTCCCCGTCGTTCCGCCGGCTTGTGTTTAAGGAGGCGGCCGGTCCTCCACGAGAAGAATTCTGCCAAACGTTCCACCGGCCTGTGTTTAAGGAGGCGGCCGGTCCTCCCCGTCGTTCCGCCGGCTTGTGTTTAAGGAGGCGGCCGGTCCTCCACTATTCCTTCCTTGGATGGAAAGCATGTAGCACTTTGAAAATTTTCGAGCACTGTGACACTTTGAAAATTTTCGAGAGTTTTTGTACTTAGAAAATTTTTCGCTCTTGCACTTCCAGAGTGCTTTGCGGTAGCTCCTAGGTTCGCTGTCCGAGCATGTGAACACTTTTTGGGGGGGAACACATCGCTAGAGACACCAGCCGCCTGGTTCTCGGGGCCAAAACTTGTGTTCCCCACACTCGTTCTGACTATATTTTGCGATTTGGGGGTAAAGGTAATGAGTACAGTGACTAGGGGGACCAACTCATCGTACTCTGGCGCACCAACAGACCAAAGCTGGTACTGCACTTACCCCTGGTACCCCAACGCCTGGTACCTGACGGGCGAGAGGCTGATTTTTCGCTATTTGCGGCCGACCGAGGGAACCAGACAAAGCGGACACTTTACGGCGCAAGAGCCGTTGGCACTTAGAAATTTTTCGACAAAGTTGGCGCGAGCTCCAGAAGGAGAGGCTGATTTTTCGCTATTTGTGGCCGACCGAGGGAACCAGGCAAAGCGGACACTTTACGGCGCAAGAGCCGTTGGCACTTAGAAATTTTTTGACAAAGTTGGCGCGAGCTCCAGAAGGAGAGGCTGATTTTTCGCTATTTGTGGCCGACCGAGGGAACCAGGCAAAGCGGACACTTTACGGCGCAAGAGCCGTTGGCACTTAGAAATTTTTTGACAAAGTTGGCGCGAGCTCCAGAAGGAGAGGCTGATTTTTCGCTATTTGTGGCCGACCGAGGGAACCAGGCAAAGCGGACACTTTACGGCGCAAGAGCCGTTGGCACTTAGAAAATATTCGCCAAAGTTGGCACGAGCTCCAGAAGGAGAGGCTGATTTTTCGCTATTTGTGGCCGACCGAGGGAACCAGACAAAGCGGACACATTACGGCGCAAGAGCCGTTGGCACTTAGAAAATATTCGCCAAAGTTGGCACGAGCTCCAGAAGGAGAGGCTGATTTTTCGCTATTTGTGGCCGACCGAGGGAACCAGACAAAGCGGACACATTACGGCGCAAGAGCCGTTGGCACTTAGAAAATATTCGCCAAAGTTGGCACGAGCTCCAGAAGGAGAGGCTGATTTTTCGCTATTTGTGGCCGACCGAGGGAACCAGACAAAGCGGACACTTTACGGCGCAAGAGCCGTTGGCACTTGCGCGAGCTCCAGAAGGAGAGGCTGATTTTTCGCTATTTGTGGCCGACCGAGGGAACCAGACAAAGCGGACACTTTACGGCGCAAGAGCCGTTGGCACTTAGAAAATATTCGCCAAAGTTGGCACGAGCTCCAGAAGGAGAGGCTGATTTTTCGCCGTTTGTGGCCGACCGAGGGAACCAGACAAAGCGGACACTTTACGGCGCAAGAGCCGTTGGCACTTAGGCGAGCTCCAGAAGGAGAGGCTGGTTTTTCGCTATTTGTGGCCGACCGAGGGAACCAGGCAAAGCGGACACATTACGGCGCAAGAGCCGTTGGCACTTAGGCGAGCTCCAGAAGGAGAGGCTGATTTTTCGCCGTTTGTGGCCGACCGAGGGAACCAGGCAAAGCGGACACATTACGGCGCAAGAGCCGTTGGCACTTAGGCGAGCTCCAGAAGGAGAGGCTGGTTTTTCGCTATTTGTGGCCGACCGAGGGAACCAGGCAAAGCGGACACATTACGGCGCAAGAGCCGTTGGCACTTAGGCGAGCTCCAGAAGGAGAGGCTGATTTTTCGCCGTTTGTGGCCGACCGAGGGAACCAGGCAAAGCGGACACATTACGGCGCAAGAGCCGTTGGCACTTAGGCGAGCTCCAGAAGGAGAGGCTGGTTTTTCGCTATTTGTGGCCGACCGAGGGAACCAGGCAAAGCGGACACATTACGGCGCAAGAGCCGTTGGCACTTAGGCGAGCTCCAGAAGGAGAGGCTGATTTTTCGCCGTTTGTGGCCGACCGAGGGAACCAGGCAAAGCGGACACATTACGGCGCAAGAGCCGTTGGCACTTAGGCGAGCTCCAGAAGGAGAGGCTGGTTTTTCGCTATTTGTGGCCGACCGAGGGAACCAGGCAAAGCGGACACATTACGGCGCAAGAGCCGTTGGCACTTAGGCGAGCTCCAGAAGGAGAGGCTGATTTTTCGCCGTTTGTGGCCGACCGAGGGAACCAGGCAAAGCGGACACATTACGGCGCAAGAGCCGTTGGCACTTAGGCGAGCTCCAGAAGGAGAGGCTGGTTTTTCGCTATTTGTGGCCGACCGAGGGAACCAGGCAAAGCGGACACATTACGGCGCAAGAGCCGTTGGCACTTAGGCGAGCTCCAGAAGGAGAGGCTGATTTTTCGCCGTTTGTGGCCGACCGAGGGAACCAGGCAAAGCGGACACATTACGGCGCAAGAGCCGTTGGCACTTAGGCGAGCTCCAGAAGGAGAGGCTGGTTTTTCGCTATTTGTGGCCGACCGAGGGAACCAGGCAAAGCGGACACATTACGGCGCAAGAGCCGTTGGCACTTAGGCGAGCTCCAGAAGGAGAGGCTGATTTTTCGCCGTTTGTGGCCGACCGAGGGAACCAGGCAAAGCGGACACATTACGGCGCAAGAGCCGTTGGCACTTAGGCGAGCTCCAGAAGGAGAGGCTGGTTTTTCGCTATTTGTGGCCGACCGAGGGAACCAGGCAAAGCGGACACATTACGGCGCAAGAGCCGTTGGCACTTAGGCGAGCTCCAGAAGGAGAGGCTGGTTTTTCGCTATTTGTGGCCGACCGAGGGAACCAGGCAAAGCGGACACATTACGGCGCAAGAGCCGTTGGCACTTAGAAAATATTCGCCAAAGTTGGCACGAGCTCCAGAAGGAGAGGCTGATTTTTCGCTATTTGTGGCCGACCGAGGGAACCAGGCAAAGCGGACACATTACGGCGCAAGAGCCGTTGGCACTTAGGCGAGCTCCAGAAGGAGAGGCTGGTTTTTCGCCGTTTGTGGCCGACCGAGGGAACCAGGCAAAGCGGACACATTACGGCGCAAGAGCCGTTGGCACTTAGGCGAGCTCCAGAAGGAGAGGCTGGTTTTTCGCTATTTGTGGCCGACCGAGGGAACCAGGCAAAGCGGACACATTACGGCGCAAGAGCCGTTGGCACTTAGAAAATATTCGCCAAAGTTGGCACGAGCTCCAGAAGGAGAGGCTGATTTTTCGCTATTTGTGGCCGACCGAGGGAACCAGGCAAAGCGGACACTTTACGGCGCAAGAGCCGTTGGCACTTAGAAAATATTCGCCAAAGTTGGCACGAGCTCCAGAAGGAGAGGCTGATTTTTCGCCGTTTGTGGCCGACCGAGGGAACCAGACAAAGCGGACACATTACGGCGCAAGAGCCGTTGGCACTTAGGCGAGCTCCAGAAGGAGAGGCTGATTTTTCGCTATTTGTGGCCGACCGAGGGAACCAGGCAAAGCGGACACATTACGGCGCAAGAGCCGTTGGCACTTAGGCGAGCTCCAGAAGGAGAGGCTGGTTTTTCGCTATTTGTGGCCGACCGAGGGAACCAGGCAAAGCGGACACATTACGGCGCAAGAGCCGTTGGCACTTAGAAAATATTCGCCAAAGTTGGCACGAGCTCCAGAAGGAGAGGCTGATTTTTCGCTATTTGTGGCCGACCGAGGGAACCAGGCAAAGCGGACACATTACGGCGCAAGAGCCGTTGGCACTTAGGCGAGCTCCAGAAGGAGAGGCTGATTTTTCGCCGTTTGTGGCCGACCGAGGGAACCAGGCAAAGCGGACACATTACGGCGCAAGAGCCGTTGGCACTTAGGCGAGCTCCAGAAGGAGAGGCTGGTTTTTCGCTATTTGTGGCCGACCGAGGGAACCAGGCAAAGCGGACACATTACGGCGCAAGAGCCGTTGGCACTTAGGCGAGCTCCAGAAGGAGAGGCTGATTTTTCGCCGTTTGTGGCCGACCGAGGGAACCAGGCAAAGCGGACACATTACGGCGCAAGAGCCGTTGGCACTTAGGCGAGCTCCAGAAGGAGAGGCTGGTTTTTCGCTATTTGTGGCCGACCGAGGGAACCAGGCAAAGCGGACACATTACGGCGCAAGAGCCGTTGGCACTTAGGCGAGCTCCAGAAGGAGAGGCTGATTTTTCGCCGTTTGTGGCCGACCGAGGGAACCAGGCAAAGCGGACACATTACGGCGCAAGAGCCGTTGGCACTTAGGCGAGCTCCAGAAGGAGAGGCTGGTTTTTCGCTATTTGTGGCCGACCGAGGGAACCAGGCAAAGCGGACACATTACGGCGCAAGAGCCGTTGGCACTTAGGCGAGCTCCAGAAGGAGAGGCTGATTTTTCGCCGTTTGTGGCCGACCGAGGGAACCAGGCAAAGCGGACACATTACGGCGCAAGAGCCGTTGGCACTTAGGCGAGCTCCAGAAGGAGAGGCTGGTTTTTCGCTATTTGTGGCCGACCGAGGGAACCAGGCAAAGCGGACACATTACGGCGCAAGAGCCGTTGGCACTTAGGCGAGCTCCAGAAGGAGAGGCTGATTTTTCGCCGTTTGTGGCCGACCGAGGGAACCAGGCAAAGCGGACACATTACGGCGCAAGAGCCGTTGGCACTTAGGCGAGCTCCAGAAGGAGAGGCTGGTTTTTCGCTATTTGTGGCCGACCGAGGGAACCAGGCAAAGCGGACACATTACGGCGCAAGAGCCGTTGGCACTTAGGCGAGCTCCAGAAGGAGAGGCTGATTTTTCGCCGTTTGTGGCCGACCGAGGGAACCAGGCAAAGCGGACACATTACGGCGCAAGAGCCGTTGGCACTTAGGCGAGCTCCAGAAGGAGAGGCTGGTTTTTCGCTATTTGTGGCCGACCGAGGGAACCAGGCAAAGCGGACACATTACGGCGCAAGAGCCGTTGGCACTTAGGCGAGCTCCAGAAGGAGAGGCTGATTTTTCGCCGTTTGTGGCCGACCGAGGGAACCAGGCAAAGCGGACACATTACGGCGCAAGAGCCGTTGGCACTTAGGCGAGCTCCAGAAGGAGAGGCTGGTTTTTCGCTATTTGTGGCCGACCGAGGGAACCAGGCAAAGCGGACACATTACGGCGCAAGAGCCGTTGGCACTTAGAAAATATTCGCCAAAGTTGGCACGAGCTCCAGAAGGAGAGGCTGATTTTTCGCTATTTGTGGCCGACCGAGGGAACCAGGCAAAGCGGACACTTTACGGCGCAAGAGCCGTTGGCACTTAGAAAATATTCGCCAAAGTTGGCACGAGCTCCAGAAGGAGAGGCTGATTTTTCGCCGTTTGTGGCCGACCGAGGGAACCAGACAAAGCGGACACATTACGGCGCAAGAGCCGTTGGCACTTAGGCGAGCTCCAGAAGGAGAGGCTGATTTTTCGCTATTTGTGGCCGACCGAGGGAACCAGGCAAAGCGGACACTTTACGGCGCAAGAGCCGTTGGCACTTAGAAAATATTCTGAAATTCTCACCGACCTCCGTGGTGGAGAGGCCGAATTTTCGACATTCGTGGCCGACCGGGGAACCGTCGCCACTCGGACAACTTGTGCGGCAGCCCTCGGTGATTTTAGGACCGCTTTTTCACCCTCGCTGTCCGACCGGAGAACCGTCGTAGCTCGGACAGTTCGTGTGCCAGCATCCGCTGGCACTTAGAAAATTTTAAAAAAGAAAAAAATAGTCTTCTGCATATACGTTCTGACTATATTTTGCGATTAGGGGGTAAAGGTAATGAGTACAGTGACTAGGGGGACCAACTCATCGTACTCTGGCGCACCAACACGCCAAGGTTGGTACTGCACTTAGGCTGATTTTTGCGCTATTCGCGGCCGACCGGGGAACCAGCGCGGAGCGGACACATTACGGCGAATGAGCCGTTGGCACTTAGAAAATTTTTGAGCTTTTTTCGAACTTCCGTGAGGCTGATTTTGCGCTATTCGCGGCCGACCGGGGAACCAGCGCGGAGCGGACACATTACGGCGAATGAGCCGTTGGCACTTAGAAAATTTTTGAGCTTTTTTCGAACTTCCGTGAGGCTGATTTTGCGCTATTCGCGGCCGACCGGGGAACCAGCGCGGAGCGGACACATTACGGCGAATGAGCCGTTGGCACTTAGAAAATTTTTGAGCTTTTTTCGAACTTCCGTGAGGCTGATTTTGCGCTATTCGCGGCCGACCGGGGAACCAGCGCGGAGCGGACACATTACGGCGAATGAGCCGTTGGCACTTAGAAAATTTTTGAGCTTTTTTCGGACTTCCGTGTGGAGCTTTGGGGCCGTTCCGCCTAACTTTTTATGCCCGATTAGGCTTCCAGGGAGGCGGCTAAGCATTATTGACCAATCATGGAGCTTTTTTGGGACTTCCGTGTGGAGCTTTGGGGCCGTTCCGCCTAACTTTTTATGCCCGATTAGGCTTCCAGGGAGGCGGCTAAGCATTATTGACCAATCATGGAGCTTTTTTGGGACTTCCGTGTGGAGCTTTGGAGCCGTTCCGCCTAACTTTTTATGCCCGATTAGGCTTCCAGGGAGGCGGCTAAGCATTATTGACCAATCATGGAGCTTTTTTGGGACTTCCGTGTGGAGCTTTGGGGCCGTTCCGCCTAGCTTTTTATGCCCGATTAGGCTTCCAGGGAGGCGGCTAAGCATTATTGACCAATCATGGAGCTTTTTTGGGACTTCCGTGTGGAGCTTTGGGGCCGTTCCGCCTAACTTTTTATGCCCGATTAGGCTTCCAGGGAGGCGGCTAAGCATTATTGACCAATCATGGAGCTTTTTTGGGACTTCCGTGTGGAGCTTTGGGGCCGTTCCGCCTAGCTTTTTATGCCCGATTAGGCTTCCAGGGAGGCGGCTAAGCATTATTGACCAATCATGGAGCTTTTTTGGGACTTCCGTGTGGAGCTTTGGGGCCGTTCCGCCTAGCTTTTTATGCCCGATTAGGCTTCCAGGGAGGCGGCTAAGCATTATTGACCAATCATGGAGCTTTTTTGGGACTTCCGTGTGGAGCTTTGGGGCCGTTCCGCCTAGCTTTTTATGCCCGATTAGGCTTCCAGGGAGGCGGCTAAGCATTATTGACCAATCATGGAGCTTTTTTGGGACTTCCGTGTGGAGCTTTGGGGCCGTTCCGCCTAGCTTTTTATGCCCGATTAGGCTTCCAGGGAGGCGGCTAAGCATTATTGACCAATCATGGAGCTTTTTTGGGACTTCCGTGTGGAGCTTTGGGGCCGTTCCGCCTAGCTTTTTATGCCCGATTAGGCTTCCAGGGAGGCGGCTAAGCATTATTGACCAATCATGGAGCTTTTTTGGGACTTCCGTGTGGAGCTTTGGGGCCGTTCCGCCTAGCTTTTTATGCCCGATTAGGCTTCCAGGGAGGCGGCTAAGCATTATTGACCAATCATGGAGCTTTTTTGGGACTTCCAGCCGGTGCTTTGGGGGCCTTCCCCCTCACTTTCTACGCCCGATTGGGCTTCCAGGGACGCGGCTAAGCATTTTTAACAGAAATGGAGCTTTTTGCGGAGCTCCAGCCGGTGCCACCGGCAGGCCGTGCACGCGGACGAGATGACCGAAAGAAGCTCCAGGAGAGCGGATGGACGCTTTTTAAGCACCGAGGCGGAGATCGCGGAGCTTTAATAGACTTCCAGCGGGCCCAAAGCGGCCAGGCAGACGGCGCAGCGCGACCTGGTACCTCGCACGGGACGCATCGCCCCCCCCGCGCACAGTTCCAGGGGGCCGGGATGACGTTTCAAAGCTGCCGCTGCAGCTGCGGCGGGGAGTGGCCTCCCTCCGGTGGACACGACGAGTAAATGACACCGGCCGCTGACGCAAACCCACGCCGGACAGGAGAGCTCAAAAGCCGGGTAACATTTCAAGGAAGACCCCCCCTGCGCAGACCTCCACTAGGCCGGGATGACTGTTCAGCTGTGGCGGGGAGTGGCCTCCCTCCGGTCGGCACGACGAGTAAATGACACCGGCCGCTGACGCAAACCCACGCCGGACAGGAGAGCTCAAAAGCCGGGTAACATTTCAAGGAAGACCCCCCCTGCGCAGACCTCCACTAGGCCGGGATGACTGTTCAGCTGTGGCGGGGAGTGGCCTCCCTCCGGTCGGCACGACGAGTAAATGACACCGGCCGCTGACGCAAACCCACGCCGGACAGGAGAGCTCAAAAGCCGGGTAACATTTCAAGGAAGACCCCCCCTGCGCAGACCTCCACTAGGCCGGGATGACTGTTCAGCTGTGGCGGGGAGTGGCCTCCCTCCGGTCGGCACGACGAGTAAATGACACCGGCCGCTGACGCAAACCCACGCCGGACAGGAGAGCTCAAAAGCCGGGTAACATTTCAAGGAAGACCCCCCCTGCGCAGACCTCCACTAGGCCGGGATGACTGTTCAGCTGTGGCGGGGAGTGGCCTCCCTCCGGTCGGCACGACGAGTAAATGACACCGGCCGCTGACGCAAACCCACGCCGGACAGGAGAGCTCAAAAGCCGGGTAACATTTCAAGGAAGACCCCCCCTGCGCAGACCTCCACTAGGCCGGGATGACTGTTCAGCTGTGGCGGGGAGTGGCCTCCCTCCGGTCGGCACGACGAGTAAATGACACCGGCCGCTGACGCAAACCCACGCCGGACAGGAGAGCTCAAAAGCCGGGTAACATTTCAAGGAAGACCCCCCCTGCGCAGACCTCCACTAGGCCGGGATGACTGTTCAGCTGTGGCGGGGAGTGGCCTCCCTCCGGTCGGCACGACGAGTAAATGACACCGGCCGCTGACGCAAACCCACGCCGGACAGGAGAGCTCAAAAGCCGGGTAACATTTCAAGGAAGACCCCCCCTGCGCAGACCTCCACTAGGCCGGGATGACTGTTCAGCTGTGGCGGGGAGTGGCCTCCCTCCGGTCGGCACGACGAGTAAATGACACCGGCCGCTGACGCAAACCCACGCCGGACAGGAGAGCTCAAAAGCCGGGTAACATTTCAAGGAAGACCCCCCCTGCGCAGACCTCCACTAGGCCGGGATGACTGTTCAGCTGTGGCGGGGAGTGGCCTCCCTCCGGTCGGCACGACGAGTAAATGACACCGGCCGCTGACGCAAACCCACGCCGGACAGGAGAGCTCAAAAGCCGGGTAACATTTCAAGGAAGACCCCCCCTGCGCAGACCTCCACTAGGCCGGGATGACTGTTCAGCTGTGGCGGGGAGTGGCCTCCCTCCGGTCGGCACGACGAGTAAATGACACCGGCCGCTGACGCAAACCCACGCCGGACAGGAGAGCTCAAAAGCCGGGTAACATTTCAAGGAAGACCCCCCCTGCGCAGACCTCCACTAGGCCGGGATGACTGTTCAGCTGCGGCGGGGAGTGGCCTCCCTCCGGTCGGCACGACGAGTAAATGACACCGGCCGCTGACGCAAACCCACGCCGGACAGGAGAGCTCAAAAGCCGGGTAACATTTCAAGGAAGACCCCCCCTGCGCAGACCTCCACTAGGCCGGGATGACTGTTCAGCTGTGGCGGGGAGTGGCCTCCCTCCGGTCGGCACGACGAGTAAATGACACCGGCCGCTGACGCAAACCCACGCCGGACAGGAGAGCTCAAAAGCCGGGTAACATTTCAAGGAAGACCCCCCCTGCGCAGACCTCCACTAGGCCGGGATGACTGTTCAGCTGTGGCGGGGAGTGGCCTCCCTCCGGTCGGCACGACGAGTAAATGACACCGGCCGCTGACGCAAACCCACGCCGGACAGGAGAGCTCAAAAGCCGGGTAACATTTCAAGGAAGACCCCCCCTGCGCAGACCTCCACTAGGCCGGGATGACTGTTCAGCTGCGGCGGGGAGTGGCCTCCCTCCGGTCGGCACGACGAGTAAATGACACCGGCCGCTGACGCAAACCCACGCCGGACAGGAGAGCTCAAAAGCCGGGTAACATTTCAAGGAAGACCCCCCCTGCGCAGACCTCCACTAGGCCGGGATGACTGTTCAGCTGTGGCGGGGAGTGGCCTCCCTCCGGTCGGCACGACGAGTAAATGACACCGGCCGCTGACGCAAACCCACGCCGGACAGGAGAGCTCAAAAGCCGGGTAACATTTCAAGGAAGACCCCCCCTGCGCAGACCTCCACTAGGCCGGGATGACTGTTCAGCTGTGGCGGGGAGTGGCCTCCCTCCGGTCGGCACGACGAGTAAATGACACCGGCCGCTGACGCAAACCCACGCCGGACAGGAGAGCTCAAAAGCCGGGTAACATTTCAAGGAAGACCCCCCCTGCGCAGACCTCCACTAGGCCGGGATGACTGTTCAGCTGTGGCGGGGAGTGGCCTCCCTCCGGTCGGCACGACGAGTAAATGACACCGGCCGCTGACGCAAACCCACGCCGGACAGGAGAGCTCAAAAGCCGGGTAACATTTCAAGGAAGACCCCCCCTGCGCAGACCTCCACTAGGCCGGGATGACTGTTCAGCTGTGGCGGGGAGTGGCCTCCCTCCGGTCGGCACGACGAGTAAATGACACCGGCCGCTGACGCAAACCCACGCCGGACAGGAGAGCTCAAAAGCCGGGTAACATTTCAAGGAAGACCCCCCCTGCGCAGACCTCCACTAGGCCGGGATGACTGTTCAGCTGCGGCGGGGAGTGGCCTCCCTCCGGTCGGCACGACGAGTAAATGACACCGGCCGCTGACGCAAACCCACGCCGGACAGGAGAGCTCAAAAGCCGGGTAACATTTCAAGGAAGACCCCCCCTGCGCAGACCTCCACTAGGCCGGGATGACTGTTCAGCTGTGGCGGGGAGTGGCCTCCCTCCGGTCGGCACGACGAGTAAATGACACCGGCCGCTGACGCAAACCCACGCCGGACAGGAGAGCTCAAAAGCCGGGTAACATTTCAAGGAAGACCCCCCCTGCGCAGACCTCCACTAGGCCGGGATGACTGTTCAGCTGTGGCGGGGAGTGGCCTCCCTCCGGTCGGCACGACGAGTAAATGACACCGGCCGCTGACGCAAACCCACGCCGGACAGGAGAGCTCAAAAGCCGGGTAACATTTCAAGGAAGACCCCCCCTGCGCAGACCTCCACTAGGCCGGGATGACTGTTCAGCTGCGGCGGGGAGTGGCCTCCCTCCGGTCGGCACGACGAGTAAAGCTATTTAGGAAAATCTGAGATAAATATCACTTGCATAATAATTTGGAACACGGTCCCGTGTTCCAAATTATTATGCAAAATGTATTTAGACACCAGCAATCGCACTTAGATTTGTTTCTTTTTTCTTTCTTTTAGCTTCCATAATGTTACCGGGCGCTGACGCAAACCCACGCCCGGCAGGAGAGCTCAAAAGCCGGGTAACATTTCAAGGAAGACCCCCCCTGCGCAGACCTCCACTAGGCCGGGATGACTGTTCAGCTGCGGCGGGGAGTGGCCTCCCTCCGGTCGGCACGACGAGTAAAGCTATTTAGGAAAATCTGAGATAAATATCACTTGCATAATAATTTGGAACACGGTCCCGTGTTCCAAATTATTATGCAAAATGTATTTAGACACCAGCAATCGCACTTAGATTTGTTTCTTTTTTCTTTCTTTTAGCTTCCATAATGTTACCGGGCGCTGACGCAAACCCACGCCCGGCAGGAGAGCTCAAAAGCCGGGTAACATTTCAAGGAAGACCCCCCCTGCGCAGACCTCCACTAGGCCGGGATGACTGTTCAGCTGCGGCGGGGAGTGGCCTCCCTCCGGTCGGCACGACGAGTAAATGACACCGGCCGCTGACGCAAACCCACGCCGGACAGGAGAGCTCAAAAGCCGGGTAACATTTCAAGGAAGACCCCCCCTGCGCAGACCTCCACTAGGCCGGGATGACTTTTCAAAGCTGCCTCTGCAGCTGCGGCGGGGAGTTGCCTCCCTCCGGTGGACACGACGAGTAAATACACCAGCACTTGCTCTTAGATTTGTTTCTTTTTTCTTTCTTTTAGCTTCCATAATGTTACCGGGCGCTGACGCAAACCCACGCCCGGCAGGAGAGCTCAAAAGCCGGGTAACATTTCAAGGAAGACCCCCCCTGCGCAGACCTCCACTAGGCCGGGATGACTGTTCAGCTGCGGCGGGGAGTGGCCTCCCTCCGGTCGGCACGACGAGTAAAGCTATTTAGGAAAATCTGAGATAAATATCACTTGCATAATAATTTGGAACACGGTCCCGTGTTCCAAATTATTATGCAAAATGTATTTAGACACCAGCAATCGCACTTAGATTTGTTTCTTTTTTCTTTCTTTTAGCTTCCATAATGTTACCGGGCGCTGACGCAAACCCACGCCCGGCAGGAGAGCTCAAAAGCCGGGTAACATTTCAAGGAAGACCCCCCCTGCGCAGACCTCCACTAGGCCGGGATGACTGTTCAGCTGCGGCGGGGAGTGGCCTCCCTCCGGTCGGCACGACGAGTAAATGACACCGGCCGCTGACGCAAACCCACGCCGGACAGGAGAGCTCAAAAGCCGGGTAACATTTCAAGGAAGACCCCCCCTGCGCAGACCTCCACTAGGCCGGGATGACTTTTCAAAGCTGCCTCTGCAGCTGCGGCGGGGAGTTGCCTCCCTCCGGTGGACACGACGAGTAAATACACCAGCACTTGCTCTTAGATTTGTTTCTTTTTTCTTTCTTTTAGCTTCCATAATGTTACCGGGCGCTGACGCAAACCCACGCCCGGCAGGAGAGCTCAAAAGCCGGGTAACATTTCAAGGAAGACCCCCCCTGCGCAGACCTCCACTAGGCCGGGATGACTGTTCAGCTGCGGCGGGGAGTGGCCTCCCTCCGGTCGGCACGACGAGTAAAGCTATTTAGGAAAATCTGAGATAAATATCACTTGCATAATAATTTGGAACACGGTCCCGTGTTCCAAATTATTATGCAAAATGTATTTAGACACCAGCAATCGCACTTAGATTTGTTTCTTTTTTCTTTCTTTTAGCTTCCATAATGTTACCGGGCGCTGACGCAAACCCACGCCCGGCAGGAGAGCTCAAAAGCCGGGTAACATTTCAAGGAAGCTATTTAGGAAAATCTGAGATAAATATCCTTTGCATAATAATTTGGAACACGGTCCCGTGTTCCAAATTATTATGCAAAATGTATTTAAGTGTCATAAAGATTACATTTTTTGTTTTTCAAGTACTGAAATCACCCTCAGTCATGGTACAGTCCATGGTAGTCTGCCAGGTGAGCGCAATTGTAGTAATTAACAAGTCTATTTAAGTTCCGCGTTTTTAAGCGTTCGGCCATTTCGTTCAACCATGGGGAGGAAAAAGGATCTCTCTGCTGTCGAGAAGCGTGAAATCGTTCGATGCCTTGGACAAGGTATGCAGACATTCGATATTGCACGAAAGCTTAAGCGCGACCATCGAACTTTGAAGAAATTCGTCGCTGATTCGGAGCAAACGCGCGTTCGTGCAGACAAAGGCACGACAAGGAAGGTTTCTGCAAGACAAACAAATCGAATCAAGAGGGCGGCTGCAAGCATGCCACTAAAGACGAGCAAACAAATATTCGACGCTGCTGGTGCCAGTGAAGTCCCACGAACGACGAGGTGCAGGATCCTCCAGAGGCTTGCAGTTGTGCGGAAACCCTCCATTCGGCCACCCCTGAACAACGCGAACAAGCAGAAACGGCTGCAGTGGGCCCAGACTTACATGAAGACAAATTTTCAGACAGTCCTGTTCACCGACGAGTGCCGTGCCACCTTGGATGGGCCAGGTAGGGTTTTTTAAGTTTTTCCTTGCACTTTTGAGAGCTCAGGGGATGCTTTGAGAATAATTGTCAATTTCTGTCTATGTGAAGCCCTTTGAGACTGCTTGTGATTTAGGGCTATACAAATAAACTTGATTTGACTTGACTTTACAGATGGATGGAGTCGTGGATGGTTGGTGGACGGCCACGATAGCCCAACAAGGCTGCGGCGTCAGCAGGGAGGTGGCGGAGTGATGTTTTGGGCCGGAATCATGGGGAGAGAGCTGCTTGGCCCCTTTAGGGTCCCTGAAGGCGTCAAAATTACGTCTGTTAACTACGTGGAATTTCTGACTCAACACTTCTGTCCATGGTACAACAGGAAGAACCGTGCTTTCCGTCAAAAGATCATCTTCATGCATGACAATGCACCGTCTCATGCTGCAAGAAATACGTCAACGTCTTTGGCATCTATGGGAATAAAGGGAGAGAAACTGATGGTGTGGCCCCCATGCTCCCCTGACCTCAATCCTATTGAAAACTTGTGGAGCATCGTCAAGCAGAAAATCTACGAAGGTGGGAGGCAGTTCAATTCCAAAGAGCAGCTCTGGCAGGCTATTCTTAGATCCTGCCAAGAAATTCAACCAGAAACTGTACAAAAACTCACAAGTTCAGTGGATGGAAGAATCGTGAAGCTGCTGTTGAACAAAGGGTCCTATGTTAAAATGTAACTTTGTTTTTTATTGAAATAAAGGGTCCTATGTTAAAATGTAACTTGTTTGTCTTTTCTTTGAAATAGCTTTTGATTTCAGTAAATATGACCTCCTAATGCTGTAAATTCTTAAGATGGGCATTTCAGTTCATAAAAACCTATAAAATGTTATAAAACTCTGTTGTGCGTAATAATGTGGAACAGTGCATTTTAAGTTTTTTATTTTTTAAAAATTCTGTGATCATTCGGAGGTTTGTTCAATAAAATTAGAATTCATCAAAATAATGGTTGATGACTTGAAAATTATGCTGACTCATTTTGCATCGACTATTTAGGAAAATCTGAGATAAATGTCACTTGCATAATAATTTGGAACACGGTGTAAGTGCGATTGCTGGTGTATTTACTCGTCGTGTCCACCGGAGGACGGCAAATCCCCGCCGCAGCTGCAGCGGCAGCGCTTAAATGTCTTCCCGGCCGCCTGGAACTCTGCACGGGGCGTGTTTCGTCCCGCGCAGCGGTACCAGATCGCGCTGCGCCGTCAGCCGAGCCGCGCGCGGTCCGCTGGAAGTCTACACTGTGTTCCAAATTATTATGCAAATTGTATTTATGTGTCATAAAGATTACATTTTTTGTTTTTCAATTAAACTCATGGATGGTATTACGTGTCAGGGCTCTTTGGATCACTGAGATCAATCTCAGACACCGGGGATCATTACCGGCCAGTTGAGCCCAAATTAAGGAAAAACTACTTAAGAATGGTGTTCCACATTATTAAGCAGATAATTTGAAGTTCGCTTTGAGCAGTGGCGGACGCCAACCCACGACCGGTGGGAGAGCTCGGAGGGCGGATGGGCTTTCAAGGAAGCCCCCCAGGCCGGTCCCACTCGCACTTAGAATTTTTTTTTTTTTTTGGCTTCCATAATGTACCGGGCGCGGACGCGAAACCCACGCCGGGCATGGCAGCTCGAAAGGCGGCTAAGCATTCAAGGAAGCACCGTCTGGAGCTTCAGAGCCGTTCCGCCTGACTTTTAACGTAGAGTACCGGGCGCAAACCACTAACTCAAGCCCGGCATGGCAGCTCGAAAGGCGGCTAAGCATTCAAGGAAGCACCGTCTGGAGCTTCAGAGCCGTTCCGCCTGACTTTTAACGTAGAGTACCGGGCGCAAACCACTAACTCAAGCCCGGCATGGCAGCTCGAAAGGCGGCTAAGCATTCAAGGAAGCACCGTCTGGAGCTTCAGAGCCGTTCCGCCTGACTTTTAACGTAGAGTACCGGGCGCAAACCACTAACTCAAGCCCGGCATGGCAGCTCGAAAGGCGGCTAAGCATTCAAGGAAGCACCGTCTGGAGCTTCAGAGCCGTTCCGCCTGACTTTTAACGTAGAGTACCGGGCGCAAACCACTAACTCAAGCCCGGCATGGCAGCTCGAAAGGCGGCTAAGCATTCAAGGAAGCACCGTCTGGAGCTTCAGAGCCGTTCCGCCTGACTTTTAACGTAGAGTACCGGGCGCAAACAACTAACTCAAGCCCGGCATGGCAGCTCGAAAGGCGGCTAAGCATTCAAGGAAGCACCGTCTGGAGCTTCAGAGCCGTTCCGCCTGACTTTTAACGTAGAGTACCGGGCGCAAACCACTAACTCAAGCCCGGCATGGCAGCTCGAAAGGCGGCTAAGCATTCAAGGAAGCGACGCCGGCCGGTCCGCGGGCCAAATAGGGTCCAGTAAAGTACCGGGCGCGGCCACTAACGCCTTGTGGCGGTCGCCTTGTGGCGGTCGGGGGGTGGCGGTCGGGGCTGGCGCTTGGGGCCGGTGGCGGTCGCCTTGTGGCGGTCGCCTTGTGGCGGTCGGGGGGTGGCGGTCGGGGCTGGCGCTTGGGGCCAGTGGCGGTCGCCTTGTGGCGGTCGCCTTGTGGCGGTCGCCTTGTGGCGGTCGCCTTGTG
>NW_026872270.1:0-5000 GCF_033458585.1 Syngnathus typhle | reverse complement strand
CTATTCCTTCCTTGGATGGAAAGCATGTAGCACTTTGAAAATTTTCGAGCACTGTGACACTTTGAAAATTTTCGAGAGTTTTTGTACTTAGAAAATTTTTCGCTCTTGCACTTCCAGAGTGCTTTGCGGTAGCTCCTAGGTTCGCTGTCCGAGCATGTGAACACTTTTTGGGGGGGAACACATCGCTAGAGACACCAGCCGCCTGGTTCTCGGGGCCAAAACTTGTGTTCCCCACACTCGTTCTGACTATATTTTGCGATTTGGGGGTAAAGGTAATGAGTACAGTGACTAGGGGGACCAACTCATCGTACTCTGGCGCACCAACAGACCAAAGCTGGTACTGCACTTACCCCTGGTACCCCAACGCCTGGTACCTGACGGGCGAGAGGCTGATTTTTCGCTATTTGCGGCCGACCGAGGGAACCAGACAAAGCGGACACTTTACGGCGCAAGAGCCGTTGGCACTTAGAAATTTTTCGACAAAGTTGGCGCGAGCTCCAGAAGGAGAGGCTGATTTTTCGCTATTTGTGGCCGACCGAGGGAACCAGGCAAAGCGGACACTTTACGGCGCAAGAGCCGTTGGCACTTAGAAATTTTTTGACAAAGTTGGCGCGAGCTCCAGAAGGAGAGGCTGATTTTTCGCTATTTGTGGCCGACCGAGGGAACCAGGCAAAGCGGACACTTTACGGCGCAAGAGCCGTTGGCACTTAGAAATTTTTTGACAAAGTTGGCGCGAGCTCCAGAAGGAGAGGCTGATTTTTCGCTATTTGTGGCCGACCGAGGGAACCAGGCAAAGCGGACACTTTACGGCGCAAGAGCCGTTGGCACTTAGAAAATATTCGCCAAAGTTGGCACGAGCTCCAGAAGGAGAGGCTGATTTTTCGCTATTTGTGGCCGACCGAGGGAACCAGACAAAGCGGACACATTACGGCGCAAGAGCCGTTGGCACTTAGAAAATATTCGCCAAAGTTGGCACGAGCTCCAGAAGGAGAGGCTGATTTTTCGCTATTTGTGGCCGACCGAGGGAACCAGACAAAGCGGACACATTACGGCGCAAGAGCCGTTGGCACTTAGAAAATATTCGCCAAAGTTGGCACGAGCTCCAGAAGGAGAGGCTGATTTTTCGCTATTTGTGGCCGACCGAGGGAACCAGACAAAGCGGACACTTTACGGCGCAAGAGCCGTTGGCACTTGCGCGAGCTCCAGAAGGAGAGGCTGATTTTTCGCTATTTGTGGCCGACCGAGGGAACCAGACAAAGCGGACACTTTACGGCGCAAGAGCCGTTGGCACTTAGAAAATATTCGCCAAAGTTGGCACGAGCTCCAGAAGGAGAGGCTGATTTTTCGCCGTTTGTGGCCGACCGAGGGAACCAGACAAAGCGGACACTTTACGGCGCAAGAGCCGTTGGCACTTAGGCGAGCTCCAGAAGGAGAGGCTGGTTTTTCGCTATTTGTGGCCGACCGAGGGAACCAGGCAAAGCGGACACATTACGGCGCAAGAGCCGTTGGCACTTAGGCGAGCTCCAGAAGGAGAGGCTGATTTTTCGCCGTTTGTGGCCGACCGAGGGAACCAGGCAAAGCGGACACATTACGGCGCAAGAGCCGTTGGCACTTAGGCGAGCTCCAGAAGGAGAGGCTGGTTTTTCGCTATTTGTGGCCGACCGAGGGAACCAGGCAAAGCGGACACATTACGGCGCAAGAGCCGTTGGCACTTAGGCGAGCTCCAGAAGGAGAGGCTGATTTTTCGCCGTTTGTGGCCGACCGAGGGAACCAGGCAAAGCGGACACATTACGGCGCAAGAGCCGTTGGCACTTAGGCGAGCTCCAGAAGGAGAGGCTGGTTTTTCGCTATTTGTGGCCGACCGAGGGAACCAGGCAAAGCGGACACATTACGGCGCAAGAGCCGTTGGCACTTAGGCGAGCTCCAGAAGGAGAGGCTGATTTTTCGCCGTTTGTGGCCGACCGAGGGAACCAGGCAAAGCGGACACATTACGGCGCAAGAGCCGTTGGCACTTAGGCGAGCTCCAGAAGGAGAGGCTGGTTTTTCGCTATTTGTGGCCGACCGAGGGAACCAGGCAAAGCGGACACATTACGGCGCAAGAGCCGTTGGCACTTAGGCGAGCTCCAGAAGGAGAGGCTGATTTTTCGCCGTTTGTGGCCGACCGAGGGAACCAGGCAAAGCGGACACATTACGGCGCAAGAGCCGTTGGCACTTAGGCGAGCTCCAGAAGGAGAGGCTGGTTTTTCGCTATTTGTGGCCGACCGAGGGAACCAGGCAAAGCGGACACATTACGGCGCAAGAGCCGTTGGCACTTAGGCGAGCTCCAGAAGGAGAGGCTGATTTTTCGCCGTTTGTGGCCGACCGAGGGAACCAGGCAAAGCGGACACATTACGGCGCAAGAGCCGTTGGCACTTAGGCGAGCTCCAGAAGGAGAGGCTGGTTTTTCGCTATTTGTGGCCGACCGAGGGAACCAGGCAAAGCGGACACATTACGGCGCAAGAGCCGTTGGCACTTAGGCGAGCTCCAGAAGGAGAGGCTGATTTTTCGCCGTTTGTGGCCGACCGAGGGAACCAGGCAAAGCGGACACATTACGGCGCAAGAGCCGTTGGCACTTAGGCGAGCTCCAGAAGGAGAGGCTGGTTTTTCGCTATTTGTGGCCGACCGAGGGAACCAGGCAAAGCGGACACATTACGGCGCAAGAGCCGTTGGCACTTAGGCGAGCTCCAGAAGGAGAGGCTGGTTTTTCGCTATTTGTGGCCGACCGAGGGAACCAGGCAAAGCGGACACATTACGGCGCAAGAGCCGTTGGCACTTAGAAAATATTCGCCAAAGTTGGCACGAGCTCCAGAAGGAGAGGCTGATTTTTCGCTATTTGTGGCCGACCGAGGGAACCAGGCAAAGCGGACACATTACGGCGCAAGAGCCGTTGGCACTTAGGCGAGCTCCAGAAGGAGAGGCTGGTTTTTCGCCGTTTGTGGCCGACCGAGGGAACCAGGCAAAGCGGACACATTACGGCGCAAGAGCCGTTGGCACTTAGGCGAGCTCCAGAAGGAGAGGCTGGTTTTTCGCTATTTGTGGCCGACCGAGGGAACCAGGCAAAGCGGACACATTACGGCGCAAGAGCCGTTGGCACTTAGAAAATATTCGCCAAAGTTGGCACGAGCTCCAGAAGGAGAGGCTGATTTTTCGCTATTTGTGGCCGACCGAGGGAACCAGGCAAAGCGGACACTTTACGGCGCAAGAGCCGTTGGCACTTAGAAAATATTCGCCAAAGTTGGCACGAGCTCCAGAAGGAGAGGCTGATTTTTCGCCGTTTGTGGCCGACCGAGGGAACCAGACAAAGCGGACACATTACGGCGCAAGAGCCGTTGGCACTTAGGCGAGCTCCAGAAGGAGAGGCTGATTTTTCGCTATTTGTGGCCGACCGAGGGAACCAGGCAAAGCGGACACATTACGGCGCAAGAGCCGTTGGCACTTAGGCGAGCTCCAGAAGGAGAGGCTGGTTTTTCGCTATTTGTGGCCGACCGAGGGAACCAGGCAAAGCGGACACATTACGGCGCAAGAGCCGTTGGCACTTAGAAAATATTCGCCAAAGTTGGCACGAGCTCCAGAAGGAGAGGCTGATTTTTCGCTATTTGTGGCCGACCGAGGGAACCAGGCAAAGCGGACACATTACGGCGCAAGAGCCGTTGGCACTTAGGCGAGCTCCAGAAGGAGAGGCTGATTTTTCGCCGTTTGTGGCCGACCGAGGGAACCAGGCAAAGCGGACACATTACGGCGCAAGAGCCGTTGGCACTTAGGCGAGCTCCAGAAGGAGAGGCTGGTTTTTCGCTATTTGTGGCCGACCGAGGGAACCAGGCAAAGCGGACACATTACGGCGCAAGAGCCGTTGGCACTTAGGCGAGCTCCAGAAGGAGAGGCTGATTTTTCGCCGTTTGTGGCCGACCGAGGGAACCAGGCAAAGCGGACACATTACGGCGCAAGAGCCGTTGGCACTTAGGCGAGCTCCAGAAGGAGAGGCTGGTTTTTCGCTATTTGTGGCCGACCGAGGAACCAGGCAAAGCGGACACATTACGGCGCAAGAGCCGTTGGCACTTAGGCGAGCTCCAGAAGGAGAGGCTGATTTTTCGCCGTTTGTGGCCGACCGAGGGAACCAGGCAAAGCGGACACATTACGGCGCAAGAGCCGTTGGCACTTAGGCGAGCTCCAGAAGGAGAGGCTGGTTTTTCGCTATTTGTGGCCGACCGAGGGAACCAGGCAAAGCGGACACATTACGGCGCAAGAGCCGTTGGCACTTAGGCGAGCTCCAGAAGGAGAGGCTGATTTTTCGCCGTTTGTGGCCGACCGAGGGAACCAGGCAAAGCGGACACATTACGGCGCAAGAGCCGTTGGCACTTAGGCGAGCTCCAGAAGGAGAGGCTGGTTTTTCGCTATTTGTGGCCGACCGAGGGAACCAGGCAAAGCGGACACATTACGGCGCAAGAGCCGTTGGCACTTAGGCGAGCTCCAGAAGGAGAGGCTGATTTTTCGCCGTTTGTGGCCGACCGAGGGAACCAGGCAAAGCGGACACATTACGGCGCAAGAGCCGTTGGCACTTAGGCGAGCTCCAGAAGGAGAGGCTGGTTTTTCGCTATTTGTGGCCGACCGAGGAACCAGGCAAAGCGGACACATTACGGCGCAAGAGCCGTTGGCACTTAGGCGAGCTCCCAGAAGGAGAGGCTGATTTTTCGCCGTTTGTGGCCGACCGAGGGAACCAGGCAAAGCGGACACATTACGGCGCAAGAGCCGTTGGCACTTAGGCGAGCTCAGAAGGAGAGGCTGGTTTTTCGCTATTTTGGCCGACCGAGGGAACCAGGCAAAGCGGACACATTACGGCGCAAGAGCCGTTGGCACTTAGGCGAGCTCCAGAAGGAGAGGCTGATTTTTCGCCGTTTGTGGCCGAACCGAGGGAACCAGGCAAAGCGGACACATTAGCGGCGGCAAGAGCCGTTGGCACTTAG
>NW_026872269.1:20000-37811 GCF_033458585.1 Syngnathus typhle | reverse complement strand
CCGGGGAACCAGCGCGGAGCGGACACATTACGGCGAATGAGCCGTTGGCACTTAGAAAATTTTTTGAGCTTTTTTCGGACTTCCGTGTGGAGCTTTGGGGCCGTTCCGCCTAACTTTTTATGCCCGATTAGGCTTCCAGGGAGGCGGCTAAGCATTATTGACCAATCATGGAGCTTTTTTGGGACTTCCGTGTGGAGCTTTGGGGCCGTTCCGCCTAACTTTTTATGCCCGATTAGGCTTCCAGGGAGGCGGCTAAGCATTATTGACCAATCATGGAGCTTTTTTGGGACTTCCGTGTGGAGCTTTGGAGCCGTTCCGCCTAACTTTTTATGCCCGATTAGGCTTCCAGGGAGGCGGCTAAGCATTATTGACCAATCATGGAGCTTTTTTGGGACTTCCGTGTGGAGCTTTGGGGCCGTTCCGCCTAGCTTTTTATGCCCGATTAGGCTTCCAGGGAGGCGGCTAAGCATTATTGACCAATCATGGAGCTTTTTTGGGACTTCCGTGTGGAGCTTTGGGGCCGTTCCGCCTAACTTTTTATGCCCGATTAGGCTTCCAGGGAGGCGGCTAAGCATTATTGACCAATCATGGAGCTTTTTTGGGACTTCCGTGTGGAGCTTTGGGGCCGTTCCGCCTAGCTTTTTATGCCCGATTAGGCTTCCAGGGAGGCGGCTAAGCATTATTGACCAATCATGGAGCTTTTTTGGGACTTCCGTGTGGAGCTTTGGGGCCGTTCCGCCTAGCTTTTTATGCCCGATTAGGCTTCCAGGGAGGCGGCTAAGCATTATTGACCAATCATGGAGCTTTTTTGGGACTTCCGTGTGGAGCTTTGGGGCCGTTCCGCCTAGCTTTTTATGCCCGATTAGGCTTCCAGGGAGGCGGCTAAGCATTATTGACCAATCATGGAGCTTTTTTGGGACTTCCGTGTGGAGCTTTGGGGCCGTTCCGCCTAGCTTTTTATGCCCGATTAGGCTTCCAGGGAGGCGGCTAAGCATTATTGACCAATCATGGAGCTTTTTTGGGACTTCCGTGTGGAGCTTTGGGGCCGTTCCGCCTAGCTTTTTATGCCCGATTAGGCTTCCAGGGAGGCGGCTAAGCATTATTGACCAATCATGGAGCTTTTTTTGGGACTTCCAGCCGGTGCTTTGGGGGCCTTCCCCCTCACTTTCTACGCCCGATTGGGCTTCCAGGGACGCGGCTAAGCATTTTTAACAGAAATGGAGCTTTTTGCGGAGCTCCAGCCGGTGCCACCGGCAGGCCGTGCACGCGGACGAGATGACCGAAAGAAGCTCCAGGAGAGCGGATGGACGCTTTTTAAGCACCGAGGCGGAGATCGCGGAGCTTTAATAGACTTCCAGCGGGCCCAAAGCGGCCAGGCAGACGGCGCAGCGCGACCTGGTACCTCGCACGGGACGCATCGCCCCCCCCGCGCACAGTTCCAGGGGGCCGGGATGACGTTTCAAAGCTGCCGCTGCAGCTGCGGCGGGGAGTGGCCTCCCTCCGGTGGACACGACGAGTAAATGACACCGGCCGCTGACGCAAACCCACGCCGGACAGGAGAGCTCAAAAGCCGGGTAACATTTCAAGGAAGACCCCCCCTGCGCAGACCTCCACTAGGCCGGGATGACTGTTCAGCTGTGGCGGGGAGTGGCCTCCCTCCGGTCGGCACGACGAGTAAATGACACCGGCCGCTGACGCAAACCCACGCCGGACAGGAGAGCTCAAAAGCCGGGTAACATTTCAAGGAAGACCCCCCCTGCGCAGACCTCCACTAGGCCGGGATGACTGTTCAGCTGCGGCGGGGAGTGGCCTCCCTCCGGTGGACACGACGAGTAAATGACACCGGCCGCTGACGCAAACCCACGCCGGACAGGAGAGCTCAAAAGCCGGGTAACATTTCAAGGAAGACCCCCCCTGCGCAGACCTCCACTAGGCCGGGATGACTGTTCAGCTGTGGCGGGGAGTGGCCTCCCTCCGGTCGGCACGACGAGTAAATGACACCGGCCGCTGACCGCAAACCCACGCCGGACAGGAGAGCTCAAAAGCCGGGTAACATTTCAAGGAAGACCCCCCCTGCGCAGACCTCCACTAGGCCGGGATGACTGTTCAGCTGCGGCGGGGAGTGGCCTCCCTCCGGTCGGCACGACGAGTAAATGACACCGGCCGCTGACGCAAACCCACGCCGGACAGGAGAGCTCAAAAGCCGGGTAACATTTCAAGGAAGACCCCCCCTGCGCAGACCTCCACTAGGCCGGGATGACTGTTCAGCTGTGGCGGGGAGTGGCCTCCCTCCGGTCGGCACGACGAGTAAATGACACCGGCCGCTGACGCAAACCCACGCCGGACAGGAGAGCTCAAAAGCCGGGTAACATTTCAAGGAAGACCCCCCCTGCGCAGACCTCCACTAGGCCGGGATGACTGTTCAGCTGTGGCGGGGAGTGGCCTCCCTCCGGTCGGCACGACGAGTAAATGACACCGGCCGCTGACGCAAACCCACGCCGGACAGGAGAGCTCAAAAGCCGGGTAACATTTCAAGGAAGACCCCCCCTGCGCAGACCTCCACTAGGCCGGGATGACTGTTCAGCTGTGGCGGGGAGTGGCCTCCCTCCGGTCGGCACGACGAGTAAATGACACCGGCCGCTGACGCAAACCCACGCCGGACAGGAGAGCTCAAAAGCCGGGTAACATTTCAAGGAAGACCCCCCCTGCGCAGACCTCCACTAGGCCGGGATGACTGTTCAGCTGCGGCGGGGAGTGGCCTCCCTCCGGTCGGCACGACGAGTAAATGACACCGGCCGCTGACGCAAACCCACGCCGGACAGGAGAGCTCAAAAGCCGGGTAACATTTCAAGGAAGACCCCCCCTGCGCAGACCTCCACTAGGCCGGGATGACTGTTCAGCTGTGGCGGGGAGTGGCCTCCCTCCGGTCGGCACGACGAGTAAATGACACCGGCCGCTGACGCAAACCCACGCCGGACAGGAGAGCTCAAAAGCCGGGTAACATTTCAAGGAAGACCCCCCCTGCGCAGACCTCCACTAGGCCGGGATGACTGTTCAGCTGTGGCGGGGAGTGGCCTCCCTCCGGTCGGCACGACGAGTAAATGACACCGGCCGCTGACGCAAACCCACGCCGGACAGGAGAGCTCAAAAGCCGGGTAACATTTCAAGGAAGACCCCCCCTGCGCAGACCTCCACTAGGCCGGGATGACTGTTCAGCTGTGGCGGGGAGTGGCCTCCCTCCGGTCGGCACGACGAGTAAATGACACCGGCCGCTGACGCAAACCCACGCCGGACAGGAGAGCTCAAAAGCCGGGTAACATTTCAAGGAAGACCCCCCCTGCGCAGACCTCCACTAGGCCGGGATGACTGTTCAGCTGCGGCGGGGAGTGGCCTCCCTCCGGTCGGCACGACGAGTAAATGACACCGGCCGCTGACGCAAACCCACGCCGGACAGGAGAGCTCAAAAGCCGGGTAACATTTCAAGGAAGACCCCCCCTGCGCAGACCTCCACTAGGCCGGGATGACTGTTCAGCTGTGGCGGGGAGTGGCCTCCCTCCGTCGGCACGACGAGTAAATGACACCGGCCGCTGACGCAAACCCACGCCGGACAGGAGAGCTCAAAAGCCGGGTAACATTTCAAGGAAGACCCCCCCTGCGCAGACCTCCACTAGGCCGGGATGACTGTTCAGCTGCGGCGGGGAGTGGCCTCCCTCCGGTCGGCACGACGAGTAAATGACACCGGCCGCTGACGCAAACCCACGCCGGACAGGAGAGCTCAAAAGCCGGGTAACATTTCAAGGAAGACCCCCCCTGCGCAGACCTCCACTAGGCCGGGATGACTGTTCAGCTGTGGCGGGGAGTGGCCTCCCTCCGGTCGGCACGACGAGTAAATGACACCGGCCGCTGACGCAAACCCACGCCGGACAGGAGAGCTCAAAAGCCGGGTAACATTTCAAGGAAGACCCCCCCTGCGCAGACCTCCACTAGGCCGGGATGACTGTTCAGCTGCGGCGGGGAGTGGCCTCCCTCCGGTCGGCACGACGAGTAAAGCTATTTAGGAAAATCTGAGATAAATATCACTTGCATAATAATTTGGAACACGGTCCCGTGTTCCAAATTATTATGCAAAATGTATTTAGACACCAGCAATCGCACTTAGATTTGTTTCTTTTTTCTTTCTTTTAGCTTCCATAATGTTACCGGGCGCTGACGCAAACCCACGCCCGGCAGGAGAGCTCAAAAGCCGGGTAACATTTCAAGGAAGACCCCCCCTGCGCAGACCTCCACTAGGCCGGGATGACTGTTCAGCTGCGGCGGGGAGTGGCCTCCCTCCGGTCGGCACGACGAGTAAATGACACCGGCCGCTGACGCAAACCCACGCCGGACAGGAGAGCTCAAAAGCCGGGTAACATTTCAAGGAAGACCCCCCCTGCGCAGACCTCCACTAGGCCGGGATGACTTTTCAAAGCTGCCTCTGCAGCTGCGGCGGGGAGTTGCCTCCCTCCGGTGGACACGACGAGTAAATACACCAGCACTTGCTCTTAGATTTGTTTCTTTTTTCTTTCTTTTAGCTTCCATAATGTTACCGGCGCGCTGACGCAAACCCACGCCGGACAGGAGAGCTCAAAAGCCGGGTAACATTTCAAGGAAGACCCCCCCTGCGCAGACCTCCACTAGGCCGGGATGACTGTTCAGCTGCGGCGGGGAGTGGCCTCCCTCCGGTCGGCACGACGAGTAAAGCTATTTAGGAAAATCTGAGATAAATATCACTTGCATAATAATTTGGAACACGGTCCCGTGTTCCAAATTATTATGCAAAATGTATTTAGACACCAGCAATCGCACTTAGATTTGTTTCTTTTTTCTTTCTTTTAGCTTCCATAATGTTACCGGGCGCTGACGCAAACCCACGCCCGGCAGGAGAGCTCAAAAGCCGGGTAACATTTCAAGGAAGACCCCCCCTGCGCAGACCTCCACTAGGCCGGGATGACTGTTCAGCTGCGGCGGGGAGTGGCCTCCCTCCGGTCGGCACGACGAGTAAATGACACCGGCCGCTGACGCAAACCCACGCCGGACAGGAGAGCTCAAAAGCCGGGTAACATTTCAAGGAAGACCCCCCCTGCGCAGACCTCCACTAGGCCGGGATGACTTTTCAAAGCTGCCTCTGCAGCTGCGGCGGGGAGTTGCCTCCCTCCGGTGGACACGACGAGTAAATACACCAGCACTTGCTCTTAGATTTGTTTCTTTTTTCTTTCTTTTAGCTTCCATAATGTTACCGGGCGCTGACGCAAACCCACGCCGGACAGGAGAGCTCAAAAGCCGGGTAACATTTCAAGGAAGACCCCCCCTGCGCAGACCTCCACTAGGCCGGGATGACTGTTCAGCTGCGGCGGGGAGTGGCCTCCCTCCGGTCGGCACGACGAGTAAAGCTATTTAGGAAAATCTGAGATAAATATCACTTGCATAATAATTTGGAACACGGTCCCGTGTTCCAAATTATTATGCAAAATGTATTTAGACACCAGCAATCGCACTTAGATTTGTTTCTTTTTTCTTTCTTTTAGCTTCCATAATGTTACCGGGCGCTGACGCAAACCCACGCCCGGCAGGAGAGCTCAAAAGCCGGGTAACATTTCAAGGAAGCTATTTAGGAAAATCTGAGATAAATATCCTTTGCATAATAATTTGGAACACGGTCCCGTGTTCCAAATTATTATGCAAAATGTATTTAAGTGTCATAAAGATTACATTTTTTGTTTTTCAAGTACTGAAATCACCCTCAGTCATGGTACAGTCCATGGTAGTCTGCCAGGTGAGCGCAATTGTAGTAATTAACAAGTCTATTTAAGTTCCGCGTTTTTAAGCGTTCGGCCATTTCGTTCAACCATGGGGAGGAAAAAGGATCTCTCTGCTGTCGAGAAGCGTGAAATCGTTCGATGCCTTGGACAAGGTATGCAGACATTCGATATTGCACGAAAGCTTAAGCGCGACCATCGAACTTTGAAGAAATTCGTCGCTGATTCGGAGCAAACGCGCGTTCGTGCAGACAAAGGCACGACAAGGAAGGTTTCTGCAAGACAAACAAATCGAATCAAGAGGGCGGCTGCAAGCATGCCACTAAAGACGAGCAAACAAATATTCGACGCTGCTGGTGCCAGTGAAGTCCCACGAACGACGAGGTGCAGGATCCTCCAGAGGCTTGCAGTTGTGCGGAAACCCTCCATTCGGCCACCCCTGAACAACGCGAACAAGCAGAAACGGCTGCAGTGGGCCCAGACTTACATGAAGACAAATTTTCAGACAGTCCTGTTCACCGACGAGTGCCGTGCCACCTTGGATGGGCCAGGTAGGGTTTTTTAAGTTTTTCCTTGCACTTTTGAGAGCTCAGGGGATGCTTTGAGAATAATTGTCAATTTCTGTCTATGTGAAGCCCTTTGAGACTGCTTGTGATTTAGGGCTATACAAATAAACTTGATTTGACTTGACTTTACAGATGGATGGAGTCGTGGATGGTTGGTGGACGGCCACGATAGCCCAACAAGGCTGCGGCGTCAGCAGGGAGGTGGCGGAGTGATGTTTTGGGCTGGAATCATGGGGAGAGAGCTGCTTGGCCCCTTTAGGGTCCCTGAAGGCGTCAAAATTACGTCTGTTAACTACGTGGAATTTCTGACTCAACACTTCTGTCCATGGTACAACAGGAAGAACCGTGCTTTCCGTCAAAAGATCATCTTCATGCATGACAATGCACCGTCTCATGCTGCAAGAAATACGTCAACGTCTTTGGCATCTATGGGAATAAAGGGAGAGAAACTGATGGTGTGGCCCCCATGCTCCCCTGACCTCAATCCTATTGAAAACTTGTGGAGCATCGTCAAGCAGAAAATCTACGAAGGTGGGAGGCAGTTCAATTCCAAAGAGCAGCTCTGGCAGGCTATTCTTAGATCCTGCCAAGAAATTCAACCAGAAACTGTACAAAAACTCACAAGTTCAGTGGATGGAAGAATCGTGAAGCTGCTGTTGAACAAAGGGTCCTATGTTAAAATGTAACTTTGTTTTTTATTGAAATAAAGGGTCCTATGTTAAAATGTAACTTGTTTGTCTTTTCTTTGAAATAGCTTTTGATTTCAGTAAATATGACCTCCTAATGCTGTAAATTCTTAAGATGGGCATTTCAGTTCATAAAAACCTATAAAATGTTATAAAACTCTGTTGTGCGTAATAATGTGGAACAGTGCATTTTAAGTTTTTTATTTTTTAAAAATTCTGTGATCATTCGGAGGTTTGTTCAATAAAATTAGAATTCATCAAAATAATGGTTGATGACTTGAAAATTATGCTGACTCATTTTGCATCGACTATTTAGGAAAATCTGAGATAAATGTCACTTGCATAATAATTTGGAACACGGTGTAAGTGCGATTGCTGGTGTATTTACTCGTCGTGTCCACCGGAGGACGGCAAATCCCCGCCGCAGCTGCAGCGGCAGCGCTTAAATGTCTTCCCGGCCGCCTGGAACTCTGCACGGGGCGTGTTTCGTCCCGCGCAGCGGTACCAGATCGCGCTGCGCCGTCAGCCGAGCCGCGCGCGGTCCGCTGGAAGTCTACACTGTGTTCCAAATTATTATGCAAATTGTATTTATGTGTCATAAAGATTACATTTTTTGTTTTTCAATTAAACTCATGGATGGTATTACGTGTCAGGGCTCTTTGGATCACTGAGATCAATCTCAGACACCGGGGATCATTACCGGCCAGTTGAGCCCAAATTAAGGAAAAACTACTTAAGAATGGTGTTCCACATTATTAAGCAGATAATTTGAAGTTCGCTTTGAGCAGTGGCGGACGCCAACCCACGACCGGTGGGAGAGCTCGGAGGGCGGATGGGCTTTCAAGGAAGCCCCCCAGGCCGGTCCCACTCGCACTTAGAATTTTTTTTTTTTTTGGCTTCCATAATGTACCGGGCGCGGACGCGAAACCCACGCCGGGCAGGAGAGCTCAAAAGCCGGGTAAGCATTCAAGGAAGCACCGTCTGGAGCTTCAGAGCCGTTCCGCCTGACTTTTAACGTAGAGTACCGGGCGCAAACCACTAACTCAAGCCCGGCATGGCAGCTCGAAAGGCGGCTAAGCATTCAAGGAAGCACCGTCTGGAGCTTCAGAGCCGTTCCGCCTGACTTTTAACGTAGAGTACCGGGCGCAAACCACTAACTCAAGCCCGGCATGGCAGCTCGAAAGGCGGCTAAGCATTCAAGGAAGCACCGTCTGGAGCTTCAGAGCCGTTCCGCCTGACTTTTAACGTAGAGTACCGGGCGCAAACCACTAACTCAAGCCCGGCATGGCAGCTCGAAAGGCGGCTAAGCATTCAAGGAAGCACCGTCTGGAGCTTCAGAGCCGTTCCGCCTGACTTTTAACGTAGAGTACCGGGCGCAAACCACTAACTCAAGCCCGGCATGGCAGCTCGAAAGGCGGCTAAGCATTCAAGGAAGCACCGTCTGGAGCTTCAGAGCCGTTCCGCCTGACTTTTAACGTAGAGTACCGGGCGCAAACCACTAACTCAAGCCCGGCATGGCAGCTCGAAAGGCGGCTAAGCATTCAAGGAAGCACCGTCTGGAGCTTCAGAGCCGTTCCGCCTGACTTTTAACGTAGAGTACCGGGCGCAAACCACTAACTCAAGCCCGGCATGGCAGCTCGAAAGGCGGCTAAGCATTCAAGGAAGCACCGTCTGGAGCTTCAGAGCCGTTCCGCCTGACTTTTAACGTAGAGTACCGGGCGCAAACCACTAACTCAAGCCCGGCATGGCAGCTCGAAAGGCGGCTAAGCATTCAAGGAAGCACCGTCTGGAGCTTCAGAGCCGTTCCGCCTGACTTTTAACGTAGAGTACCGGGCGCAAACCACTAACTCAAGCCCGGCATGGCAGCTCGAAAGGCGGCTAAGCATTCAAGGAAGCACCGTCTGGAGCTTCAGAGCCGTTCCGCCTGACTTTTAACGTAGAGTACCGGGCGCAAACCACTAACTCAAGCCCGGCATGGCAGCTCGAAAGGCGGCTAAGCATTCAAGGAAGCACCGTCTGGAGCTTCAGAGCCGTTCCGCCTGACTTTTAACGTAGAGTACCGGGCGCAAACCACTAACTCAAGCCCGGCATGGCAGCTCGAAAGGCGGCTAAGCATTCAAGGAAGCACCGTCTGGAGCTTCAGAGCCGTTCCGCCTGACTTTTAACGTAGAGTACCGGGCGCAAACCACTAACTCAAGCCCGGCATGGCAGCTCGAAAGGCGGCTAAGCATTCAAGGAAGCACCGTCTGGAGCTTCAGAGCCGTTCCGCCTGACTTTTAACGTAGAGTACCGGGCGCAAACCACTAACTCAAGCCCGGCATGGCAGCTCGAAAGGCGGCTAAGCATTCAAGGAAGCACCGTCTGGAGCTTCAGAGCCGTTCCGCCTGACTTTTAACGTAGAGTACCGGGCGCAAACCACTAACTCAAGCCCGGCATGGCAGCTCGAAAGGCGGCTAAGCATTCAAGGAAGCACCGTCTGGAGCTTCAGAGCCGTTCCGCCTGACTTTTAACGTAGAGTACCGGGCGCAAACCACTAACTCAAGCCCGGCATGGCAGCTCGAAAGGCGGCTAAGCATTCAAGGAAGCACCGTCTGGAGCTTCAGAGCCGTTCCGCCTGACTTTTAACGTAGAGTACCGGGCGCAAACCACTAACTCAAGCCCGGCATGGCAGCTCGAAAGGCGGCTAAGCATTCAAGGAAGCACCGTCTGGAGCTTCAGAGCCGTTCCGCCTGACTTTTAACGTAGAGTACCGGGCGCAAACCACTAACTCAAGCCCGGCATGGCAGCTCGAAAGGCGGCTAAGCATTCAAGGAAGCACCGTCTGGAGCTTCAGAGCCGTTCCGCCTGACTTTTAACGTAGAGTACCGGGCGCAAACCACTAACTCAAGCCCGGCATGGCAGCTCGAAAGGCGGCTAAGCATTCAAGGAAGCACCGTCTGGAGCTTCAGAGCCGTTCCGCCTGACTTTTAACGTAGAGTACCGGGCGCAAACCACTAACTCAAGCCCGGCATGGCAGCTCGAAAGGCGGCTAAGCATTCAAGGAAGCACCGTCTGGAGCTTCAGAGCCGTTCCGCCTGACTTTTAACGTAGAGTACCGGGCGCAAACCACTAACTCAAGCCCGGCATGGCAGCTCGAAAGGCGGCTAAGCATTCAAGGAAGCACCGTCTGGAGCTTCAGAGCCGTTCCGCCTGACTTTTAACGTAGAGTACCGGGCGCAAACCACTAACTCAAGCCCGGCATGGCAGCTCGAAAGGCGGCTAAGCATTCAAGGAAGCACCGTCTGGAGCTTCAGAGCCGTTCCGCCTGACTTTTAACGTAGAGTACCGGGCGCAAACCACTAACTCAAGCCCGGCATGGCAGCTCGAAAGGCGGCTAAGCATTCAAGGAAGCACCGTCTGGAGCTTCAGAGCCGTTCCGCCTGACTTTTAACGTAGAGTACCGGGCGCAAACCACTAACTCAAGCCCGGCATGGCAGCTCGAAAGGCGGCTAAGCATTCAAGGAAGCACCGTCTGGAGCTTCAGAGCCGTTCCGCCTGACTTTTAACGTAGAGTACCGGGCGCAAACCACTAACTCAAGCCCGGCATGGCAGCTCGAAAGGCGGCTAAGCATTCAAGGAAGCACCGTCTGGAGCTTCAGAGCCGTTCCGCCTGACTTTTAACGTAGAGTACCGGGCGCAAACCACTAACTCAAGCCCGGCATGGCAGCTCGAAAGGCGGCTAAGCATTCAAGGAAGCACCGTCTGGAGCTTCAGAGCCGTTCCGCCTGACTTTTAACGTAGAGTACCGGGCGCAAACCACTAACTCAAGCCCGGCATGGCAGCTCGAAAGGCGGCTAAGCATTCAAGGAAGCACCGTCTGGAGCTTCAGAGCCGTTCCGCCTGACTTTTAACGTAGAGTACCGGGCGCAAACCACTAACTCAAGCCCGGCATGGCAGCTCGAAAGGCGGCTAAGCATTCAAGGAAGCACCGTCTGGAGCTTCAGAGCCGTTCCGCCTGACTTTTAACGTAGAGTACCGGGCGCAAACCACTAACTCAAGCCCGGCATGGCAGCTCGAAAGGCGGCTAAGCATTCAAGGAAGCACCGTCTGGAGCTTCAGAGCCGTTCCGCCTGACTTTTAACGTAGAGTACCGGGCGCAAACCACTAACTCAAGCCCGGCATGGCAGCTCGAAAGGCGGCTAAGCATTCAAGGAAGCACCGTCTGGAGCTTCAGAGCCGTTCCGCCTGACTTTTAACGTAGAGTACCGGGCGCAAACCACTAACTCAAGCCCGGCATGGCAGCTCGAAAGGCGGCTAAGCATTCAAGGAAGCACCGTCTGGAGCTTCAGAGCCGTTCCGCCTGACTTTTAACGTAGAGTACCGGGCGCAAACCACTAACTCAAGCCCGGCATGGCAGCTCGAAAGGCGGCTAAGCATTCAAGGAAGCACCGTCTGGAGCTTCAGAGCCGTTCCGCCTGACTTTTAACGTAGAGTACCGGGCGCAAACCACTAACTCAAGCCCGGCATGGCAGCTCGAAAGGCGGCTAAGCATTCAAGGAAGCACCGTCTGGAGCTTCAGAGCCGTTCCGCCTGACTTTTAACGTAGAGTACCGGGCGCAAACCACTAACTCAAGCCCGGCATGGCAGCTCGAAAGGCGGCTAAGCATTCAAGGAAGCACCGTCTGGAGCTTCAGAGCCGTTCCGCCTGACTTTTAACGTAGAGTACCGGGCGCAAACCACTAACTCAAGCCCGGCATGGCAGCTCGAAAGGCGGCTAAGCATTCAAGGAAGCACCGTCTGGAGCTTCAGAGCCGTTCCGCCTGACTTTTAACGTAGAGTACCGGGCGCAAACCACTAACTCAAGCCCGGCATGGCAGCTCGAAAGGCGGCTAAGCATTCAAGGAAGCACCGTCTGGAGCTTCAGAGCCGTTCCGCCTGACTTTTAACGTAGAGTACCGGGCGCAAACCACTAACTCAAGCCCGGCATGGCAGCTCGAAAGGCGGCTAAGCATTCAAGGAAGCACCGTCTGGAGCTTCAGAGCCGTTCCGCCTGACTTTTAACGTAGAGTACCGGGCGCAAACCACTAACTCAAGCCCGGCATGGCAGCTCGAAAGGCGGCTAAGCATTCAAGGAAGCACCGTCTGGAGCTTCAGAGCCGTTCCGCCTGACTTTTAACGTAGAGTACCGGGCGCAAACCACTAACTCAAGCCCGGCATGGCAGCTCGAAAGGCGGCTAAGCATTCAAGGAAGCACCGTCTGGAGCTTCAGAGCCGTTCCGCCTGACTTTTAACGTAGAGTACCGGGCGCAAACCACTAACTCAAGCCCGGCATGGCAGCTCGAAAGGCGGCTAAGCATTCAAGGAAGCACCGTCTGGAGCTTCAGAGCCGTTCCGCCTGACTTTTAACGTAGAGTACCGGGCGCAAACCACTAACTCAAGCCCGGCATGGCAGCTCGAAAGGCGGCTAAGCATTCAAGGAAGCACCGTCTGGAGCTTCAGAGCCGTTCCGCCTGACTTTTAACGTAGAGTACCGGGCGCAAACCACTAACTCAAGCCCGGCATGGCAGCTCGAAAGGCGGCTAAGCATTCAAGGAAGCACCGTCTGGAGCTTCAGAGCCGTTCCGCCTGACTTTTAACGTAGAGTACCGGGCGCAAACCACTAACTCAAGCCCGGCATGGCAGCTCGAAAGGCGGCTAAGCATTCAAGGAAGCACCGTCTGGAGCTTCAGAGCCGTTCCGCCTGACTTTTAACGTAGAGTACCGGGCGCAAACCACTAACTCAAGCCCGGCATGGCAGCTCGAAAGGCGGCTAAGCATTCAAGGAAGCACCGTCTGGAGCTTCAGAGCCGTTCCGCCTGACTTTTAACGTAGAGTACCGGGCGCAAACCACTAACTCAAGCCCGGCATGGCAGCTCGAAAGGCGGCTAAGCATTCAAGGAAGCACCGTCTGGAGCTTCAGAGCCGTTCCGCCTGACTTTTAACGTAGAGTACCGGGCGCAAACCACTAACTCAAGCCCGGCATGGCAGCTCGAAAGGCGGCTAAGCATTCAAGGAAGCACCGTCTGGAGCTTCAGAGCCGTTCCGCCTGACTTTTAACGTAGAGTACCGGGCGCAAACCACTAACTCAAGCCCGGCATGGCAGCTCGAAAGGCGGCTAAGCATTCAAGGAAGCACCGTCTGGAGCTTCAGAGCCGTTCCGCCTGACTTTTAACGTAGAGTACCGGGCGCAAACCACTAACTCAAGCCCGGCATGGCAGCTCGAAAGGCGGCTAAGCATTCAAGGAAGCACCGTCTGGAGCTTCAGAGCCGTTCCGCCTGACTTTTAACGTAGAGTACCGGGCGCAAACCACTAACTCAAGCCCGGCATGGCAGCTCGAAAGGCGGCTAAGCATTCAAGGAAGCACCGTCTGGAGCTTCAGAGCCGTTCCGCCTGACTTTTAACGTAGAGTACCGGGCGCAAACCACTAACTCAAGCCCGGCATGGCAGCTCGAAAGGCGGCTAAGCATTCAAGGAAGCACCGTCTGGAGCTTCAGAGCCGTTCCGCCTGACTTTTAACGTAGAGTACCGGGCGCAAACCACTAACTCAAGCCCGGCATGGCAGCTCGAAAGGCGGCTAAGCATTCAAGGAAGCACCGTCTGGAGCTTCAGAGCCGTTCCGCCTGACTTTTAACGTAGAGTACCGGGCGCAAACCACTAACTCAAGCCCGGCATGGCAGCTCGAAAGGCGGCTAAGCATTCAAGGAAGCACCGTCTGGAGCTTCAGAGCCGTTCCGCCTGACTTTTAACGTAGAGTACCGGGCGCAAACCACTAACTCAAGCCCGGCATGGCAGCTCGAAAGGCGGCTAAGCATTCAAGGAAGCACCGTCTGGAGCTTCAGAGCCGTTCCGCCTGACTTTTAACGTAGAGTACCGGGCGCAAACCACTAACTCAAGCCCGGCATGGCAGCTCGAAAGGCGGCTAAGCATTCAAGGAAGCACCGTCTGGAGCTTCAGAGCCGTTCCGCCTGACTTTTAACGTAGAGTACCGGGCGCAAACCACTAACTCAAGCCCGGCATGGCAGCTCGAAAGGCGGCTAAGCATTCAAGGAAGCACCGTCTGGAGCTTCAGAGCCGTTCCGCCTGACTTTTAACGTAGAGTACCGGGCGCAAACCACTAACTCAAGCCCGGCATGGCAGCTCGAAAGGCGGCTAAGCATTCAAGGAAGCACCGTCTGGAGCTTCAGAGCCGTTCCGCCTGACTTTTAACGTAGAGTACCGGGCGCAAACCACTAACTCAAGCCCGGCATGGCAGCTCGAAAGGCGGCTAAGCATTCAAGGAAGCACCGTCTGGAGCTTCAGAGCCGTTCCGCCTGACTTTTAACGTAGAGTACCGGGCGCAAACCACTAACTCAAGCCCGGCATGGCAGCTCGAAAGGCGGCTAAGCATTCAAGGAAGCACCGTCTGGAGCTTCAGAGCCGTTCCGCCTGACTTTTAACGTAGAGTACCGGGCGCAAACCACTAACTCAAGCCCGGCATGGCAGCTCGAAAGGCGGCTAAGCATTCAAGGAAGCACCGTCTGGAGCTTCAGAGCCGTTCCGCCTGACTTTTAACGTAGAGTACCGGGCGCAAACCACTAACTCAAGCCCGGCATGGCAGCTCGAAAGGCGGCTAAGCATTCAAGGAAGCACCGTCTGGAGCTTCAGAGCCGTTCCGCCTGACTTTTAACGTAGAGTACCGGGCGCAAACCACTAACTCAAGCCCGGCATGGCAGCTCGAAAGGCGGCTAAGCATTCAAGGAAGCACCGTCTGGAGCTTCAGAGCCGTTCCGCCTGACTTTTAACGTAGAGTACCGGGCGCAAACCACTAACTCAAGCCCGGCATGGCAGCTCGAAAGGCGGCTAAGCATTCAAGGAAGCACCGTCTGGAGCTTCAGAGCCGTTCCGCCTGACTTTTAACGTAGAGTACCGGGCGCAAACCACTAACTCAAGCCCGGCATGGCAGCTCGAAAGGCGGCTAAGCATTCAAGGAAGCACCGTCTGGAGCTTCAGAGCCGTTCCGCCTGACTTTTAACGTAGAGTACCGGGCGCAAACCACTAACTCAAGCCCGGCATGGCAGCTCGAAAGGCGGCTAAGCATTCAAGGAAGCACCGTCTGGAGCTTCAGAGCCGTTCCGCCTGACTTTTAACGTAGAGTACCGGGCGCAAACCACTAACTCAAGCCCGGCATGGCAGCTCGAAAGGCGGCTAAGCATTCAAGGAAGCACCGTCTGGAGCTTCAGAGCCGTTCCGCCTGACTTTTAACGTAGAGTACCGGGCGCAAACCACTAACTCAAGCCCGGCATGGCAGCTCGAAAGGCGGCTAAGCATTCAAGGAAGCACCGTCTGGAGCTTCAGAGCCGTTCCGCCTGACTTTTAACGTAGAGTACCGGGCGCAAACCACTAACTCAAGCCCGGCATGGCAGCTCGAAAGGCGGCTAAGCATTCAAGGAAGCACCGTCTGGAGCTTCAGAGCCGTTCCGCCTGACTTTTAACGTAGAGTACCGGGCGCAAACCACTAACTCAAGCCCGGCATGGCAGCTCGAAAGGCGGCTAAGCATTCAAGGAAGCACCGTCTGGAGCTTCAGAGCCGTTCCGCCTGACTTTTAACGTAGAGTACCGGGCGCAAACCACTAACTCAAGCCCGGCATGGCAGCTCGAAAGGCGGCTAAGCATTCAAGGAAGCACCGTCTGGAGCTTCAGAGCCGTTCCGCCTGACTTTTAACGTAGAGTACCGGGCGCAAACCACTAACTCAAGCCCGGCATGGCAGCTCGAAAGGCGGCTAAGCATTCAAGGAAGCACCGTCTGGAGCTTCAGAGCCGTTCCGCCTGACTTTTAACGTAGAGTACCGGGCGCAAACCACTAACTCAAGCCCGGCATGGCAGCTCGAAAGGCGGCTAAGCATTCAAGGAAGCACCGTCTGGAGCTTCAGAGCCGTTCCGCCTGACTTTTAACGTAGAGTACCGGGCGCAAACCACTAACTCAAGCCCGGCATGGCAGCTCGAAAGGCGGCTAAGCATTCAAGGAAGCACCGTCTGGAGCTTCAGAGCCGTTCCGCCTGACTTTTAACGTAGAGTACCGGGCGCAAACCACTAACTCAAGCCCGGCATGGCAGCTCGAAAGGCGGCTAAGCATTCAAGGAAGCGACGCCGGCCGGTCCGCGGGCCAAATAGGGTCCAGTAAAGTACCGGGCGCAGGCCACTAACGCCTTGTGGCGGTCGCCTTGTGGCGGTCGGGGGGTGGCGGTCGGGGCTGGCGCTTGGGGCCGGTGGCGGTCGCCTTGTGGCGGTCGCCTTGTGGCGGTCGGGGGGTGGCGGTCGGGGCTGGCGCTTGGGGCCAGTGGCGGTCGCCTTGTGGCGGTCGCCTTGTGGCGGTCGCCTTGTGGCGGTCGCCTTGTGGCGGTCGCCTTGTGGCGGTCGGGGGGTGGCGGTCGGGGCTGGCGCTTGGGGCCAGTGGCGGTCGCCTTGTGGCGGTCGCCTTGTGGCGGTCGCCTTGTGGCGGTCGCCTTGTGGCGGTCGCCTTGTGGCGGTCGGGGGGGTGGCGGTCGGGGCTGGCGCTTGGGGCCAGTGGCGGTCGCCTTGTGGCGGTCGCCTTGTGGCGGTCGCCTTGTGGCGGTCGCCTTGTGGCGGTCGCCTTGTGGCGGTCGCCTTGTGGCGGTCGGGGGGTGGCGGTCGGGGCTGGCGCTTGGGGCCAGTGGCGGTCGCCTTGTGGCGGTCGCCTTGTGGCGGTCGCCTTGTGGCGGTCGCCTTGTGGCGGTCGCCTTGTGGCGGTCGCCTTGTGGCGGTCGGGGGGTGGCGGTCGGGGCTGGCGCTTGGGGCCAGTGGCGGTCGCCTTGTGGCGGTCGCCTTGTGGCGGTCGCCTTGTGGCGGTCGCCTTGTGGCGGTCGCCTTGTGGCGGTCGGGGGGTGGCGGTCGGGGCTGGCGCTTGGGGCCGGTGGCGGTCGCCTTGTGGCGGTCGCCTTGTGGCGGTCGCCTTGTGGCGGTCGCCTTGTGGCGGTCGCCTTGTGGCGGTCGCCTTGTGGCGGTCGCCTTGTGGCGGTCGGGGGGTGGCGGTCGGGGCTGGCGCTTGGGGCCAGTGGCGGTCGCCTTGTGGCGGTCGCCTTGTGGCGGTCGCCTTGTGGCGGTCGCCTTGTGGCGGTCGCCTTGTGGCGGTCGCCTTGTGGCGGTCGGGGGGTGGCGGTCGGGGCTGGCGCTTGGGGCCGGTGGCGGTCGCCTTGTGGCGGTCGCCTTGTGGCGGTCGCCTTGTGGCGGTCGCCTTGTGGCGGTCGCCTTGTGGCGGTCGGGGGGGTGGCGGTCGGGGCTGGCGCTTGGGGCCGGTGGCGGTCGCCTTGTGGCGGTCGCCTTGTGGCGGTCGCCTTGTGGCGGTCGGGGGGTGGCGGTCGGGGCTGGCGCTTGGGGCTGGCGTCCGCCAATAGTGGTTTAATTTCGGGAGGAAGATTGATTTTCGTCCCAAGCCCGCCGCTGGAGAAAATTTTAGGTACCAGGAGTGGATTTTTTTTGTCCACTCAGGAGGGGGACGTTGGCTGGTTTGGTGTCCGGGGGAAAGTGCTCTTTTCTCGGCCAGGAGAAAGATTAGACTCCCAGCCCGCCGCTGGAGAAAATTCTAGGTACCAGGAGTGGATTTTTTTTGTCCACTCAGGAGGGGGACGTGCTTTGTTGTCCGGGGGAAAGTGCTCTTTTCTCGGCCAGGAGAAAGATTAGACTCCCAGCCCGCCGCTGGAGAAAATCTTAGGTACCAGGAGTGGATTTTTTTTGTCCACTCAGGAGGG
>NW_026872269.1:0-10000 GCF_033458585.1 Syngnathus typhle | reverse complement strand
GTGCGGCCCGCTGTGGCCAGCTGGCAACTAGCTACGGAAGGGTACCGGCGCTCCCGACGAACCCGCCGGGGTGGCTGGTGACCAACGCTGCGTTCGGCGCTTATTGCTGCGACCGGGAGGGAAGCTGCGCCCCGTCCGAGTCAGACTCGGTCGTTGCGGCCCCCCCGAGCCCGCACGCCTCTCGCGGAAGGTCATACGCCACCGGCGGCACGAAAGACGCCTCCCGCAACGCGGTAGTCGGGAAAGGCTATTCCGATAGTCGAGCAGAGTTGCGACAACACATCCCGCGGTGCCGTCTGGTTAGGCAAGGGTTTGAGAAACAGCATTCGCGGTAGACCGGCGCGGCCGGCGGACACCCACGCGGCGTGCCGCAATCGGATCGCGCGCTCGGCCTCCGTTGATTTCCTCTAGGTGGGTGATTCGGGGCGTCTCGGTCTCGCTGCCGTTCGGTCGCGCCAAGGCCTGCGGGGGCGGCGCGTAGCGCACGCTCTCGCGGCGGCCGAGGCGCTAGAGTGCGACCCGCAAGTGGGGAGGAACCGTCCACCCAACGCCGGCGCGAGCCGGGGCCGGTGGGGGCCCTACCAAGGCGGGTCATGAGTGCCAGTCGGTCAGTTCGGGAGAAGGGGAGGGTACTCGGAGGCCCGCCGGGAGCAGACGGGGGTCCGGAAGCTGAGGGGGGTGAAGGACGGCGGCCGGGAGCAGACGGCCGTCCCCGGGAGGGGGTGTTCGTTCACGTGCGGACGCCGGGAGCAGGCGGCCGTCACGCGATTCTGCCAACCGTTCCTACCGGCCTGTGTTTAAGGAGGCGGCGCGTCCTCCGTCCTTGGATGGATAAGATTCGCAGATTTTCGCCCGGCCTGTGTTTAAGGAGGCGGCCGGTTCCCTCCTTCCTTCCTTTCTTGGATGTATAACATTCGCAGATTTTCGCCCGGCCGGTGGTTTAAGGAGGCGGCCGGTCCTCCCTCCTTGGATGTATAACATTCGCAGATTTTCGCCCGGCCTATGTTTAGTGAGGCGACCGGTCCTCCCTCCTTGGATGTATAACATTCGCATATTTTCGCCCGGCCGGTGGTTTAAGGAGGCGGCCGGTCCTCCCTCCTTGGATGTATAACATTCGCAGATTTTCGCCCGGCCTATGTTTAGTGAGGCGACCGGTCCTCCGTGGAGAGCGACCCGCAAGTGGGGAGGAACCGTCCACCCAACGCCGGCGCGAGCCGGGGCCGGTGGGGGCCCTACCAAGGCGGGTCTCATTGCCTGTCGGTCAGTTCGGGAGAAGGTGGGGGTACTCGGAGGCCCGCCGGGAGCAGACGGGGGTCCGGAAGGTGAGGGGGTGAAGGACGGCGGTCGGGAGCAGACGGCCGTCCCCGGGAGGGGGTGTTCGTTCACGTGCGGACGCCGGGAGCAGGCGGCCGTCACGCAATTCTGCCAACCGTTCCCACCGGCCTGTGTTTAAGGAGGCGGCCGGTCCTCCACGAGAAGAATTCTGCCAAACGTTCCACCGGCCTGTGTTTAAGGAGGCGGCCGGTCCTCCCCGTCGTTCCGCCGGCTTGTGTTTAAGGAGGCGGCCGGTCCTCCACGAGAAGAATTCTGCCAAACGTTCCACCGGCCTGTGTTTAAGGAGGCGGCCGGTCCTCCCCGTCGTTCCGCCGGCTTGTGTTTAAGGAGGCGGCCGGTCCTCCACTATTCCTTCCTTGGATGGAAAGCATGTAGCACTTTGAAAATTTTCGAGCACTGTGACACTTTGAAAATTTTCGAGAGTTTTTGTACTTAGAAAATTTTTCGCTCTTGCACTTCCAGAGTGCTTTGCGGTAGCTCCTAGGTTCGCTGTCCGAGCATGTGAACACTTTTTGGGGGGGAACACATCGCTAGAGACACCAGCCGCCTGGTTCTCGGGGCCAAAACTTGTGTTCCCCACACTCGTTCTGACTATATTTTGCGATTTGGGGGTAAAGGTAATGAGTACAGTGACTAGGGGGACCAACTCATCGTACTCTGGCGCACCAACAGACCAAAGCTGGTACTGCACTTACCCCTGGTACCCCAACGCCTGGTACCTGACGGGCGAGAGGCTGATTTTTCGCTATTTGCGGCCGACCGAGGGAACCAGACAAAGCGGACACTTTACGGCGCAAGAGCCGTTGGCACTTAGAAATTTTTCGACAAAGTTGGCGCGAGCTCCAGAAGGAGAGGCTGATTTTTCGCTATTTGTGGCCGACCGAGGGAACCAGGCAAAGCGGACACTTTACGGCGCAAGAGCCGTTGGCACTTAGAAATTTTTCGACAAAGTTGGCGCGAGCTCCAGAAGGAGAGGCTGATTTTTCGCTATTTGTGGCCGACCGAGGGAACCAGGCAAAGCGGACACTTTACGGCGCAAGAGCCGTTGGCACTTAGAAATTTTTTGACAAAGTTGGCGCGAGCTCCAGAAGGAGAGGCTGATTTTTCGCTATTTGTGGCCGACCGAGGGAACCAGGCAAAGCGGACACTTTACGGCGCAAGAGCCGTTGGCACTTAGAAATTTTTCGACAAAGTTGGCGCGAGCTCCAGAAGGAGAGGCTGATTTTTCGCTATTTGTGGCCGACCGAGGGAACCAGGCAAAGCGGACACTTTACGGCGCAAGAGCCGTTGGCACTTAGAAATTTTTCGACAAAGTTGGCGCGAGCTCCAGAAGGAGAGGCTGATTTTTCGCTATTTGTGGCCGACCGAGGGAACCAGGCAAAGCGGACACTTTACGGCGCAAGAGCCGTTGGCACTTAGAAATTTTTTGACAAAGTTGGCGCGAGCTCCAGAAGGAGAGGCTGATTTTTCGCTATTTGTGGCCGACCGAGGGAACCAGGCAAAGCGGACACTTTACGGCGCAAGAGCCGTTGGCACTTAGAAATTTTTTGACAAAGTTGGCGCGAGCTCCAGAAGGAGAGGCTGATTTTTCGCTATTTGTGGCCGACCGAGGGAACCAGGCAAAGCGGACACTTTACGGCGCAAGAGCCGTTGGCACTTAGAAAATATTCGCCAAAGTTGGCACGAGCTCCAGAAGGAGAGGCTGATTTTTCGCTATTTGTGGCCGACCGAGGGAACCAGACAAAGCGGACACATTACGGCGCAAGAGCCGTTGGCACTTAGAAAATATTCGCCAAAGTTGGCACGAGCTCCAGAAGGAGAGGCTGATTTTTCGCTATTTGTGGCCGACCGAGGGAACCAGGCAAAGCGGACACTTTACGGCGCAAGAGCCGTTGGCACTTAGAAATTTTTTGACAAAGTTGGCGCGAGCTCCAGAAGGAGAGGCTGGTTTTTCGCTATTTGTGGCCGACCGAGGGAACCAGGCAAAGCGGACACATTACGGCGCAAGAGCCGTTGGCACTTAGGCGAGCTCCAGAAGGAGAGGCTGATTTTTCGCTATTTGTGGCCGACCGAGGGAACCAGGCAAAGCGGACACATTACGGCGCAAGAGCCGTTGGCACTTAGGCGAGCTCCAGAAGGAGAGGCTGGTTTTTCGCTATTTGTGGCCGACCGAGGGAACCAGGCAAAGCGGACACATTACGGCGCAAGAGCCGTTGGCACTTAGGCGAGCTCCAGAAGGAGAGGCTGATTTTTCGCTATTTGTGGCCGACCGAGGGAACCAGGCAAAGCGGACACTTTACGGCGCAAGAGCCGTTGGCACTTAGAAATTTTTTGACAAAGTTGGCGCGAGCTCCAGAAGGAGAGGCTGGTTTTTCGCTATTTGTGGCCGACCGAGGGAACCAGGCAAAGCGGACACATTACGGCGCAAGAGCCGTTGGCACTTAGGCGAGCTCCAGAAGGAGAGGCTGATTTTTCGCCGTTTGTGGCCGACCGAGGGAACCAGGCAAAGCGGACACATTACGGCGCAAGAGCCGTTGGCACTTAGGCGAGCTCCAGAAGGAGAGGCTGATTTTTCGCCGTTTGTGGCCGACCGAGGGAACCAGGCAAAGCGGACACATTACGGCGCAAGAGCCGTTGGCACTTAGGCGAGCTCCAGAAGGAGAGGCTGGTTTTTCGCTATTTGTGGCCGACCGAGGGAACCAGGCAAAGCGGACACATTACGGCGCAAGAGCCGTTGGCACTTAGGCGAGCTCCAGAAGGAGAGGCTGGTTTTTCGCCGTTTGTGGCCGACCGAGGGAACCAGGCAAAGCGGACACATTACGGCGCAAGAGCCGTTGGCACTTAGGCGAGCTCCAGAAGGAGAGGCTGATTTTTCGCCGTTTGTGGCCGACCGAGGGAACCAGGCAAAGCGGACACATTACGGCGCAAGAGCCGTTGGCACTTAGGCGAGCTCCAGAAGGAGAGGCTGGTTTTTCGCTATTTGTGGCCGACCGAGGGAACCAGGCAAAGCGGACACATTACGGCGCAAGAGCCGTTGGCACTTAGGCGAGCTCCAGAAGGAGAGGCTGATTTTTCGCCGTTTGTGGCCGACCGAGGGAACCAGGCAAAGCGGACACATTACGGCGCAAGAGCCGTTGGCACTTAGGCGAGCTCCAGAAGGAGAGGCTGGTTTTTCGCTATTTGTGGCCGACCGAGGGAACCAGGCAAAGCGGACACATTACGGCGCAAGAGCCGTTGGCACTTAGGCGAGCTCCAGAAGGAGAGGCTGATTTTTCGCCGTTTGTGGCCGACCGAGGGAACCAGGCAAAGCGGACACATTACGGCGCAAGAGCCGTTGGCACTTAGGCGAGCTCCAGAAGGAGAGGCTGGTTTTTCGCTATTTGTGGCCGACCGAGGGAACCAGGCAAAGCGGACACATTACGGCGCAAGAGCCGTTGGCACTTAGGCGAGCTCCAGAAGGAGAGGCTGATTTTTCGCCGTTTGTGGCCGACCGAGGGAACCAGGCAAAGCGGACACATTACGGCGCAAGAGCCGTTGGCACTTAGGCGAGCTCCAGAAGGAGAGGCTGGTTTTTCGCTATTTGTGGCCGACCGAGGGAACCAGGCAAAGCGGACACATTACGGCGCAAGAGCCGTTGGCACTTAGGCGAGCTCCAGAAGGAGAGGCTGATTTTTCGCCGTTTGTGGCCGACCGAGGGAACCAGGCAAAGCGGACACATTACGGCGCAAGAGCCGTTGGCACTTAGGCGAGCTCCAGAAGGAGAGGCTGATTTTTCGCCGTTTGTGGCCGACCGAGGGAACCAGGCAAAGCGGACACATTACGGCGCAAGAGCCGTTGGCACTTAGGCGAGCTCCAGAAGGAGAGGCTGGTTTTTCGCTATTTGTGGCCGACCGAGGGAACCAGGCAAAGCGGACATATTACGGCGCAAGAGCCGTTGGCACTTAGGCGAGCTCCAGAAGGAGAGGCTGATTTTTCGCCGTTTGTGGCCGACCGAGGGAACCAGGCAAAGCGGACACATTACGGCGCAAGAGCCGTTGGCACTTAGGCGAGCTCCAGAAGGAGAGGCTGGTTTTTCGCTATTTGTGGCCGACCGAGGGAACCAGGCAAAGCGGACACATTACGGCGCAAGAGCCGTTGGCACTTAGGCGAGCTCCAGAAGGAGAGGCTGGTTTTTCGCTATTTGTGGCCGACCGAGGGAACCAGGCAAAGCGGACACATTACGGCGCAAGAGCCGTTGGCACTTAGAAAATATTCGCCAAAGTTGGCACGAGCTCCAGAAGGAGAGGCTGATTTTTCGCTATTTGTGGCCGACCGAGGGAACCAGGCAAAGCGGACACATTACGGCGCAAGAGCCGTTGGCACTTAGGCGAGCTCCAGAAGGAGAGGCTGGTTTTTCGCCGTTTGTGGCCGACCGAGGGAACCAGGCAAAGCGGACACATTACGGCGCAAGAGCCGTTGGCACTTAGGCGAGCTCCAGAAGGAGAGGCTGGTTTTTCGCTATTTGTGGCCGACCGAGGGAACCAGGCAAAGCGGACACATTACGGCGCAAGAGCCGTTGGCACTTAGGCGAGCTCCAGAAGGAGAGGCTGATTTTTCGCCGTTCGTGGCCGACCGAGGGAACCAGGCAAAGCGGACACATTACGGCGCAAGAGCCGTTGGCACTTAGAAAATATTCGCCAAAGTTGGCACGAGCTCCAGAATGAGAGGCTGATTTTTCGCCGTTTGTGGCCGACCGAGGGAACCAGGCAAAGCGGACACATTACGGCGCAAGAGCCGTTGGCACTTAGGCGAGCTCCAGAAGGAGAGGCTGATTTTTTCGCTATTTGTGGCCGACCGAGGGAACCAGGCAAAGCGGACACATTACGGCGCAAGAGCCGTTGGCACTTAGAAAATATTCGCCAAAGTTGGCACGAGCTCCAGAATGAGAGGCTGATTTTTCGCCGTTTGTGGCCGACCGAGGGAACCAGACAAAGCGGACACATTACGGCGCAAGAGCCGTTGGCACTTAGGCGAGCTCCAGAAGGAGAGGCTGATTTTTTCGCTATTTGTGGCCGACCGAGGGAACCAGGCAAAGCGGACACATTACGGCGCAAGAGCCGTTGGCACTTAGAAAATATTCGCCAAAGTTGGCACGAGCTCCAGAATGAGAGGCTGATTTTTCGCCGTTTGTGGCCGACCGAGGGAACCAGGCAAAGCGGACACATTACGGCGCAAGAGCCGTTGGCACTTAGGCGAGCTCCAGAAGGAGAGGCTGATTTTTTCGCTATTTGTGGCCGACCGAGGGAACCAGGCAAAGCGGACACATTACGGCGCAAGAGCCGTTGGCACTTAGAAAATATTCGCCAAAGTTGGCACGAGCTCCAGAATGAGAGGCTGATTTTTCGCCGTTTGTGGCCGACCGAGGGAACCAGACAAAGCGGACACATTACGGCGCAAGAGCCGTTGGCACTTAGGCGAGCTCCAGAAGGAGAGGCTGATTTTTCGCTATTTGTGGCCGACCGAGGGAACCAGGCAAAGCGGACACTTTACGGCGCAAGAGCCGTTGGCACTTAGAAAATATTCGCCAAAGTTGGCACGAGCTCCAGAAGGAGAGGCTGATTTTTCGCCGTTTGTGGCCGACCGAGGGAACCAGACAAAGCGGACACATTACGGCGCAAGAGCCGTTGGCACTTAGGCGAGCTCCAGAAGGAGAGGCTGATTTTTCGCTATTTGTGGCCGACCGAGGGAACCAGGCAAAGCGGACACTTTACGGCGCAAGAGCCGTTGGCACTTAGAAAATATTCTGAAATTCTCACCGACCTCCGTGGTGGAGAGGCCGAATTTTCGACATTCGTGGCCGACCGGGGAACCGTCGCCACTCGGACAACTTGTGCGGCAGCCCTCGGTGATTTTAGGACCGCTTTTTCACCCTCGCTGTCCGACCGGAGAACCGTCGTAGCTCGGACAGTTCGTGTGCCAGCATCCGCTGGCACTTAGAAAATTTTAAAAAAGAAAAAAATAGTCTTCTGCATATACGTTCTGACTATATTTTGCGATTAGGGGGTAAAGGTAATGAGTACAGTGACTAGGGGGACCAACTCATCGTACTCTGGCGCACCAACACGCCAAGGTTGGTACTGCACTTAGGCTGATTTTTGCGCTATTCGCGGCCGACCGGGGAACCAGCGCGGAGCGGACACATTACGGCGAATGAGCCGTTGGCACTTAGAAAATTTTTGAGCTTTTTTCGAACTTCCGTGAGGCTGATTTTGCGCTATTCGCGGCCGACCGGGGAACCAGCGCGGAGCGGACACATTACGGCGAATGAGCCGTTGGCACTTAGAAAATTTTTGAGCTTTTTTCGAACTTCCGTGAGGCTGATTTTGCGCTATTCGCGGCCGACCGGGGAACCAGCGCGGAGCGGACACATTACGGCGAATGAGCCGTTGGCACTTAGAAAATTTTTGAGCTTTTTTCGGACTTCCGTGTGGAGCTTTGGGGCCGTTCCGCCTAACTTTTTATGCCCGATTAGGCTTCCAGGGAGGCGGCTAAGCATTATTGACCAATCATGGAGCTTTTTTGGGACTTCCGTGTGGAGCTTTGGGGCCGTTCCGCCTAACTTTTTATGCCCGATTAGGCTTCCAGGGAGGCGGCTAAGCATTATTGACCAATCATGGAGCTTTTTTGGGACTTCCGTGTGGAGCTTTGGAGCCGTTCCGCCTAACTTTTTATGCCCGATTAGGCTTCCAGGGAGGCGGCTAAGCATTATTGACCAATCATGGAGCTTTTTTGGGACTTCCGTGTGGAGCTTTGGGCCGTTCCGCCTAGCTTTTTATGCCCGATTAGGCTTCCAGGGAGGCGGCTAAGCATTATTGACCAATCATGGAGCTTTTTTGGGACTTCCGTGTGGAGCTTTGGGGCCGTTCCGCCTAACTTTTTATGCCCGATTAGGCTTCCAGGGAGGCGGCTAAGCATTATTGACCAATCATGGAGCTTTTTTGGGACTTCCGTGTGGAGCTTTGGGGCCGTTCCGCCTAGCTTTTTATGCCCGATTAGGCTTCCAGGGAGGCGGCTAAGCATTATTGACCAATCATGGAGCTTTTTTGGGACTTCCGTGTGGAGCTTTGGGGCCGTTCCGCCTAGCTTTTTATGCCCGATTAGGCTTCCAGGGAGGCGGCTAAGCATTATTGACCAATCATGGAGCTTTTTTGGGACTTCCGTGTGGAGCTTTGGGGCCGTTCCGCCTAGCTTTTTATGCCCGATTAGGCTTCCAGGGAGGCGGCTAAGCATTATTGACCAATCATGGAGCTTTTTTGGGACTTCCGTGTGGAGCTTTGGGGCCGTTCCGCCTAGCTTTTTATGCCCGATTAGGCTTCCAGGGAGGCGGCTAAGCATTATTGACCAATCATGGAGCTTTTTTGGGACTTCCGTGTGGAGCTTTGGGGCCGTTCCGCCTAGCTTTTTATGCCCGATTAGGCTTCCAGGGAGGCGGCTAAGCATTATTGACCAATCATGGAGCTTTTTGGGACTTCCAGCCGGTGCTTTGGGGGCCTTCCCCCTCACTTTCTACGCCCGATTGGGCTTCCAGGGACGCGGCTAAGCATTTTTAACAGAAATGGAGCTTTTTGCGGAGCTCCAGCCGGTGCCACCGGCAGGCCGTGCACGCGGACGAGATGACCGAAAGAAGCTCCAGGAGAGCGGATGGACGCTTTTTAAGCACCGAGGCGGAGATCGCGGAGCTTTAATAGACTTCCAGCGGGCCCAAAGCGGCCAGGCAGACGGCGCAGCGCGACCTGGTACCTCGCACGGGACGCATCGCCCCCCCCCGCGCACAGTTCCAGGGGGCCGGGATGACGTTTCAAAGCTGCCGCTGCAGCTGCGGCGGGGAGTGGCCTCCCTCCGGTGGACACGACGAGTAAATGACACCGGCCGCTGACGCAAACCCACGCCGGACAGGAGAGCTCAAAAGCCGGGTAACATTTCAAGGAAGACCCCCCCTGCGCAGACCTCCACTAGGCCGGGATGACTGTTCAGCTGTGGCGGGGAGTGGCCTCCCTCCGGTCGGCACGACGAGTAAATGACACCGGCCGCTGACGCAAACCCACGCCGGACAGGAGAGCTCAAAAGCCGGGTAACATTTCAAGGAAGACCCCCCCTGCGCAGACCTCCACTAGGCCGGGATGACTGTTCAGCTGCGGCGGGGAGTGGCCTCCCTCCGGTGGACACGACGAGTAAATGACACCGGCCGCTGACGCAAACCCACGCCGGACAGGAGAGCTCAAAAGCCGGGTAACATTTCAAGGAAGACCCCCCCTGCGCAGACCTCCACTAGGCCGGGATGACTGTTCAGCTGTGGCGGGGAGTGGCCTCCCTCCGGTCGGCACGACGAGTAAATGACACCGGCCGCTGACGCAAACCCACGCCGGACAGGAGAGCTCAAAAGCCGGGTAACATTTCAAGGAAGACCCCCCCTGCGCAGACCTCCACTAGGCCGGGATGACTGTTCAGCTGCGGCGGGGAGTGGCCTCCCTCCGGTCGGCACGACGAGTAAATGACACCGGCCGCTGACGCAAACCCACGCCGGACAGGAGAGCTCAAAAGCCGGGTAACATTTCAAGGAAGACCCCCCCTGCGCAGACCTCCACTAGGCCGGGATGACTGTTCAGCTGTGGCGGGGAGTGGCCTC
>NW_026872268.1:10000-30000 GCF_033458585.1 Syngnathus typhle | reverse complement strand
GGCGCGGCCGGCGGACACCCACGCGGCGTGCCGCAATCGGATCGCGCGCTCGGCCTCCGTTGATTTCCTCTAGGTGGGTGATTCGGGGCGTCTCGGTCTCGCTGCCGTTCGGTCGCGCCAAGGCCTGCGGGGGCGGCGCGTAGCGCACGCTCTCGCGGCGGCCGAGGCGCTAGAGTGCGACCCGCAAGTGGGGAGGAACCGTCCACCCAACGCCGGCGCGAGCCGGGGCCGGTGGGGGCCCTACCAAGGCGGGTCATGAGTGCCAGTCGGTCAGTTCGGGAGAAGGGGAGGGTACTCGGAGGCCCGCCGGGAGCAGACGGGGGTCCGGAAGCTGAGGGGGGTGAAGGACGGCGGCCGGGAGCAGACGGCCGTCCCCGGGAGGGGGTGTTCGTTCACGTGCGGACGCCGGGAGCAGGCGGCCGTCACGCGATTCTGCCAACCGTTCCTACCGGCCTGTGTTTAAGGAGGCGGCCGGTCCTCCGTCCTTGGATGGATAAGATTCGCAGATTTTCGCCCGGCCTGTGTTTAAGGAGGCGGCCGGTTCCCTCCTTCCTTCCTTTCTTGGATGTATAACATTCGCAGATTTTCGCCCGGCCGGTGGTTTAAGGAGGCGGCCGGTCCTCCCTCCTTGGATGTATAACATTCGCAGATTTTCGCCCGGCCTATGTTTAGTGAGGCGACCGGTCCTCCCTCCTTGGATGTATAACATTCGCATATTTTCGCCCGGCCGGTGGTTTAAGGAGGCGGCCGGTCCTCCCTCCTTGGATGTATAACATTCGCAGATTTTCGCCCGGCCTATGTTTAGTGAGGCGACCGGTCCTCCGTGGAGAGCGACCCGCAAGTGGGGAGGAACCGTCCACCCAACGCCGGCGCGAGCCGGGGCCGGTGGGGGCCCTACCAAGGCGGGTCTCATTGCCTGTCGGTCAGTTCGGGAGAAGGTGGGGGTACTCGGAGGCCCGCCGGGAGCAGACGGGGGTCCGGAAGGTGAGGGGGTGAAGGACGGCGGTCGGGAGCAGACGGCCGTCCCCGGGAGGGGGTGTTCGTTCACGTGCGGACGCCGGGAGCAGGCGGCCGTCACGCAATTCTGCCAACCGTTCCCACCGGCCTGTGTTTAAGGAGGCGGCCGGTCCTCCACGAGAAGAATTCTGCCAAACGTTCCACCGGCCTGTGTTTAAGGAGGCGGCCGGTCCTCCCCGTCGTTCCGCCGGCTTGTGTTTAAGGAGGCGGCCGGTCCTCCACGAGAAGAATTCTGCCAAACGTTCCACCGGCCTGTGTTTAAGGAGGCGGCCGGTCCTCCCCGTCGTTCCGCCGGCTTGTGTTTAAGGAGGCGGCCGGTCCTCCACTATTCCTTCCTTGGATGGAAAGCATGTAGCACTTTGAAAATTTTCGAGCACTGTGACACTTTGAAAATTTTCGAGAGTTTTTGTACTTAGAAAATTTTTCGCTCTTGCACTTCCAGAGTGCTTTGCGGTAGCTCCTAGGTTCGCTGTCCGAGCATGTGAACACTTTTTGGGGGGGAACACATCGCTAGAGACACCAGCCGCCTGGTTCTCGGGGCCAAAACTTGTGTTCCCCACACTCGTTCTGACTATATTTTGCGATTTGGGGGTAAAGGTAATGAGTACAGTGACTAGGGGGACCAACTCATCGTACTCTGGCGCACCAACAGACCAAAGCTGGTACTGCACTTACCCCTGGTACCCCAACGCCTGGTACCTGACGGGCGAGAGGCTGATTTTTCGCTATTTGCGGCCGACCGAGGGAACCAGACAAAGCGGACACTTTACGGCGCAAGAGCCGTTGGCACTTAGAAATTTTTCGACAAAGTTGGCGCGAGCTCCAGAAGGAGAGGCTGATTTTTCGCTATTTGTGGCCGACCGAGGGAACCAGGCAAAGCGGACACTTTACGGCGCAAGAGCCGTTGGCACTTAGAAATTTTTTGACAAAGTTGGCGCGAGCTCCAGAAGGAGAGGCTGATTTTTCGCTATTTGTGGCCGACCGAGGGAACCAGGCAAAGCGGACACTTTACGGCGCAAGAGCCGTTGGCACTTAGAAAATATTCGCCAAAGTTGGCACGAGCTCCAGAAGGAGAGGCTGATTTTTCGCTATTTGTGGCCGACCGAGGGAACCAGACAAAGCGGACACATTACGGCGCAAGAGCCGTTGGCACTTAGAAAATATTCGCCAAAGTTGGCACGAGCTCCAGAAGGAGAGGCTGATTTTTCGCTATTTGTGGCCGACCGAGGGAACCAGACAAAGCGGACACTTTACGGCGCAAGAGCCGTTGGCACTTGCGCGAGCTCCAGAAGGAGAGGCTGATTTTTCGCTATTTGTGGCCGACCGAGGGAACCAGACAAAGCGGACACATTACGGCGCAAGAGCCGTTGGCACTTAGAAAATATTCGCCAAAGTTGGCACGAGCTCCAGAAGGAGAGGCTGATTTTTCGCTATTTGTGGCCGACCGAGGGAACCAGACAAAGCGGACACTTTACGGCGCAAGAGCCGTTGGCACTTGCGCGAGCTCCAGAAGGAGAGGCTGATTTTTCGCTATTTGTGGCCGACCGAGGGAACCAGACAAAGCGGACACTTTACGGCGCAAGAGCCGTTGGCACTTAGAAAATATTCGCCAAAGTTGGCACGAGCTCCAGAAGGAGAGGCTGATTTTTCGCCGTTTGTGGCCGACCGAGGGAACCAGACAAAGCGGACACTTTACGGCGCAAGAGCCGTTGGCACTTAGGCGAGCTCCAGAAGGAGAGGCTGATTTTTCGCTATTTGTGGCCGACCGAGGGAACCAGGCAAAGCGGACACATTACGGCGCAAGAGCCGTTGGCACTTAGAAAATATTCGCCAAAGTTGGCACGAGCTCCAGAAGGAGAGGCTGATTTTTCGCTATTTGTGGCCGACCGAGGGAACCAGGCAAAGCGGACACATTACGGCGCAAGAGCCGTTGGCACTTAGGCGAGCTCCAGAAGGAGAGGCTGATTTTTCGCCGTTTGTGGCCGACCGAGGGAACCAGGCAAAGCGGACACATTACGGCGCAAGAGCCGTTGGCACTTAGGCGAGCTCCAGAAGGAGAGGCTGGTTTTTCGCCGTTTGTGGCCGACCGAGGGAACCAGGCAAAGCGGACACATTACGGCGCAAGAGCCGTTGGCACTTAGGCGAGCTCCAGAAGGAGAGGCTGGTTTTTCGCCGTTTGTGGCCGACCGAGGGAACCAGGCAAAGCGGACACATTACGGCGCAAGAGCCGTTGGCACTTAGGCGAGCTCCAGAAGGAGAGGCTGATTTTTCGCCGTTCGTGGCCGACCGAGGGAACCAGGCAAAGCGGACACATTACGGCGCAAGACCCGTTGGCACTTAGGCGAGCTCCAGAAGGAGAGGCTGGTTTTTCGCTATTTGTGGCCGACCGAGGGAACCAGGCAAAGCGGACACATTACGGCGCAAGAGCCGTTGGCACTTAGGCGAGCTCCAGAAGGAGAGGCTGGTTTTTCGCTATTTGTGGCCGACCGAGGGAACCAGGCAAAGCGGACACATTACGGCGCAAGAGCCGTTGGCACTTAGGCGAGCTCCAGAAGGAGAGGCTGGTTTTTCGCTATTTGTGGCCGACCGAGGGAACCAGGCAAAGCGGACACATTACGGCGCAAGAGCCGTTGGCACTTAGGCGAGCTCCAGAAGGAGAGGCTGGTTTTTCGCTATTTGTGGCCGACCGAGGGAACCAGGCAAAGCGGACACATTACGGCGCAAGAGCCGTTGGCACTTAGAAAATATTCGCCAAAGTTGGCACGAGCTCCAGAAGGAGAGGCTGATTTTTCGCTATTTGTGGCCGACCGAGGGAACCAGGCAAAGCGGACACATTACGGCGCAAGAGCCGTTGGCACTTAGGCGAGCTCCAGAAGGAGAGGCTGATTTTTCGCCGTTTGTGGCCGACCGAGGGAACCAGGCAAAGCGGACACATTACGGCGCAAGAGCCGTTGGCACTTAGAAAATATTCGCCAAAGTTGGCACGAGCTCCAGAAGGAGAGGCTGATTTTTCGCTATTTGTGGCCGACCGAGGGAACCAGGCAAAGCGGACACATTACGGCGCAAGAGCCGTTGGCACTTAGGCGAGCTCCAGAAGGAGAGGCTGATTTTTCGCCGTTTGTGGCCGACCGAGGGAACCAGGCAAAGCGGACACATTACGGCGCAAGAGCCGTTGGCACTTAGGCGAGCTCCAGAAGGAGAGGCTGGTTTTTCGCCGTTTGTGGCCGACCGAGGGAACCAGGCAAAGCGGACACATTACGGCGCAAGAGCCGTTGGCACTTAGGCGAGCTCCAGAAGGAGAGGCTGGTTTTTCGCCGTTTGTGGCCGACCGAGGGAACCAGGCAAAGCGGACACTTACGGCGCAAGAGCCGTTGGCACTTAGGCGAGCTCCAGAAGGAGAGGCTGATTTTTCGCCGTTCGTGGCCGACCGAGGGAACCAGGCAAAGCGGACACATTACGGCGCAAGACCCGTTGGCACTTAGGCGAGCTCCAGAAGGAGAGGCTGGTTTTTCGCTATTTGTGGCCGACCGAGGGAACCAGGCAAAGCGGACACATTACGGCGCAAGAGCCGTTGGCACTTAGGCGAGCTCCAGAAGGAGAGGCTGGTTTTTCGCTATTTGTGGCCGACCGAGGGAACCAGGCAAAGCGGACACATTACGGCGCAAGAGCCGTTGGCACTTAGGCGAGCTCCAGAAGGAGAGGCTGGTTTTTCGCTATTTGTGGCCGACCGAGGGAACCAGGCAAAGCGGACACATTACGGCGCAAGAGCCGTTGGCACTTAGGCGAGCTCCAGAAGGAGAGGCTGGTTTTTCGCTATTTGTGGCCGACCGAGGGAACCAGGCAAAGCGGACACATTACGGCGCAAGAGCCGTTGGCACTTAGAAAATATTCGCCAAAGTTGGCACGAGCTCCAGAAGGAGAGGCTGATTTTTCGCTATTTGTGGCCGACCGAGGGAACCAGGCAAAGCGGACACATTACGGCGCAAGAGCCGTTGGCACTTAGGCGAGCTCCAGAAGGAGAGGCTGATTTTTCGCCGTTTGTGGCCGACCGAGGGAACCAGGCAAAGCGGACACATTACGGCGCAAGAGCCGTTGGCACTTAGGCGAGCTCCAGAAGGAGAGGCTGGTTTTTCGCTATTTGTGGCCGACCGAGGGAACCAGGCAAAGCGGACACATTACGGCGCAAGAGCCGTTGGCACTTAGGCGAGCTCCAGAAGGAGAGGCTGATTTTTCGCCGTTTGTGGCCGACCGAGGGAACCAGGCAAAGCGGACACATTACGGCGCAAGAGCCGTTGGCACTTAGGCGAGCTCCAGAAGGAGAGGCTGGTTTTTCGCTATTTGTGGCCGACCGAGGGAACCAGGCAAAGCGGACACATTACGGCGCAAGAGCCGTTGGCACTTAGGCGAGCTCCAGAAGGAGAGGCTGGTTTTTCGCCGTTTGTGGCCGACCGAGGGAACCAGGCAAAGCGGACACATTACGGCGCAAGAGCCGTTGGCACTTAGGCGAGCTCCAGAAGGAGAGGCTGGTTTTTCGCTATTTGTGGCCGACCGAGGGAACCAGGCAAAGCGGACACATTACGGCGCAAGAGCCGTTGGCACTTAGGCGAGCTCCAGAAGGAGAGGCTGATTTTTCGCCGTTTGTGGCCGACCGAGGGAACCAGGCAAAGCGGACACATTACGGCGCAAGAGCCGTTGGCACTTAGGCGAGCTCCAGAAGGAGAGGCTGGTTTTTCGCTATTTGTGGCCGACCGAGGGAACCAGGCAAAGCGGACACATTACGGCGCAAGAGCCGTTGGCACTTAGGCGAGCTCCAGAAGGAGAGGCTGGTTTTTCGCTATTTGTGGCCGACCGAGGGAACCAGGCAAAGCGGACACATTACGGCGCAAGAGCCGTTGGCACTTAGAAAATATTCGCCAAAGTTGGCACGAGCTCCAGAAGGAGAGGCTGATTTTTCGCTATTTGTGGCCGACCGAGGGAACCAGGCAAAGCGGACACATTACGGCGCAAGAGCCGTTGGCACTTAGGCGAGCTCCAGAAGGAGAGGCTGGTTTTTCGCCGTTTGTGGCCGACCGAGGGAACCAGGCAAAGCGGACACATTACGGCGCAAGAGCCGTTGGCACTTAGGCGAGCTCCAGAAGGAGAGGCTGGTTTTTCGCTATTTGTGGCCGACCGAGGGAACCAGGCAAAGCGGACACTTTACGGCGCAAGAGCCGTTGGCACTTAGAAAATATTCGCCAAAGTTGGCACGAGCTCCAGAATGAGAGGCTGATTTTTCGCCGTTTGTGGCCGACCGAGGGAACCAGGCAAAGCGGACACATTACGGCGCAAGAGCCGTCGGCACTTAGGCGAGCTCCAGAAGGAGAGGCTGATTTTTTCGCTATTTGTGGCCGACCGAGGGAACCAGGCAAAGCGGACACATTACGGCGCAAGAGCCGTTGGCACTTAGAAAATATTCGCCAAAGTTGGCACGAGCTCCAGAATGAGAGGCTGATTTTTCGCCGTTTGTGGCCGACCGAGGGAACCAGACAAAGCGGACACATTACGGCGCAAGAGCCGTTGGCACTTAGGCGAGCTCCAGAAGGAGAGGCTGATTTTTCGCTATTTGTGGCCGACCGAGGGAACCAGGCAAAGCGGACACTTTACGGCGCAAGAGCCGTTGGCACTTAGAAAATATTCGCCAAAGTTGGCACGAGCTCCAGAAGGAGAGGCTGATTTTTCGCCGTTTGTGGCCGACCGAGGGAACCAGACAAAGCGGACACATTACGGCGCAAGAGCCGTTGGCACTTAGGCGAGCTCCAGAAGGAGAGGCTGATTTTTCGCTATTTGTGGCCGACCGAGGGAACCAGGCAAAGCGGACACTTTACGGCGCAAGAGCCGTTGGCACTTAGAAAATATTCGCCAAAGTTGGCACGAGCTCCAGAAGGAGAGGCTGATTTTTCGCCGTTTGTGGCCGACCGAGGGAACCAGACAAAGCGGACACATTACGGCGCAAGAGCCGTTGGCACTTAGGCGAGCTCCAGAAGGAGAGGCTGATTTTTCGCTATTTGTGGCCGACCGAGGGAACCAGGCAAAGCGGACACTTTACGGCGCAAGAGCCGTTGGCACTTAGAAAATATTCGCCAAAGTTGGCACGAGCTCCAGAAGGAGAGGCTGATTTTTCGCCGTTTGTGGCCGACCGAGGGAACCAGACAAAGCGGACACATTACGGCGCAAGAGCCGTTGGCACTTAGGCGAGCTCCAGAAGGAGAGGCTGATTTTTCGCTATTTGTGGCCGACCGAGGGAACCAGGCAAAGCGGACACTTTACGGCGCAAGAGCCGTTGGCACTTAGAAAATATTCTGAAATTCTCACCGACCTCCGTGGTGGAGAGGCCGAATTTTCGACATTCGTGGCCGACCGGGGAACCGTCGCCACTCGGACAACTTGTGCGGCAGCCCTCGGTGATTTTAGGACCGCTTTTTCACCCTCGCTGTCCGACCGGAGAACCGTCGTAGCTCGGACAGTTCGTGTGCCAGCATCCGCTGGCACTTAGAAAATTTTAAAAAAGAAAAAAATAGTCTTCTGCATATACGTTCTGACTATATTTTGCGATTAGGGGGTAAAGGTAATGAGTACAGTGACTAGGGGGACCAACTCATCGTACTCTGGCGCACCAACACGCCAAGGTTGGTACTGCACTTAGGCTGATTTTTGCGCTATTCGCGGCCGACCGGGGAACCAGCGCGGAGCGGACACATTACGGCGAATGAGCCGTTGGCACTTAGAAAATTTTTGAGCTTTTTTCGAACTTCCGTGAGGCTGATTTTGCGCTATTCGCGGCCGACCGGGGAACCAGCGCGGAGCGGACACATTACGGCGAATGAGCCGTTGGCACTTAGAAAATTTTTGAGCTTTTTTCGAACTTCCGTGAGGCTGATTTTGCGCTATTCGCGGCCGACCGGGGAACCAGCGCGGAGCGGACACATTACGGCGAATGAGCCGTTGGCACTTAGAAAATTTTTGAGCTTTTTTCGGACTTCCGTGTGGAGCTTTGGGGCCGTTCCGCCTAACTTTTTATGCCCGATTAGGCTTCCAGGGAGGCGGCTAAGCATTATTGACCAATCATGGAGCTTTTTTGGGACTTCCGTGTGGAGCTTTGGGGCCGTTCCGCCTAACTTTTTATGCCCGATTAGGCTTCCAGGGAGGCGGCTAAGCATTATTGACCAATCATGGAGCTTTTTTGGGACTTCCGTGTGGAGCTTTGGGGCCGTTCCGCCTAGCTTTTTATGCCCGATTAGGCTTCCAGGGAGGCGGCTAAGCATTATTGACCAATCATGGAGCTTTTTTGGGACTTCCGTGTGGAGCTTTGGGGCCGTTCCGCCTAGCTTTTTATGCCCGGTTAGGCTTCCAGGGAGGCGGCTAAGCATTATTGACCAATCATGGAGCTTTTTTTGGACTTCCGTGTGGAGCTTTGGGGCCGTTCCGCCTAGCTTTTTATGCCCGATTAGGCTTCCAGGGAGGCGGCTAAGCATTATTGACCAATCATGGAGCTTTTTTGGGACTTCCGTGTGGAGCTTTGGGGCCGTTCCGCCTAGCTTTTTATGCCCGATTAGGCTTCCAGGGAGGCGGCTAAGCATTATTGACCAATCATGGAGCTTTTTTGGGACTTCCGTGTGGAGCTTTGGGGCCGTTCCGCCTAGCTTTTTATGCCCGATTAGGCTTCCAGGGAGGCGGCTAAGCATTATTGACCAATCATGGAGCTTTTTTGGGACTTCCAGCCGGTGCTTTGGGGGCCTTCCCCCTCACTTTCTACGCCCGATTGGGCTTCCAGGGACGCGGCTAAGCATTTTTAACAGAAATGGAGCTTTTTGCGGAGCTCCAGCCGTGCCACCGGCAGGCCGTGCACGCGGACGAGATGACCGAAAGAAGCTCCAGGAGAGCGGATGGACGCTTTTTAAGCACCGAGGCGGAGATCGCGGAGCTTTAATAGACTTCCAGCGGGCCCAAAGCGGCCAGGCAGACGGCGCAGCGCGACCTGGTACCTCGCACGGGACGCATCGCCCCCCCCGCGCACAGTTCCAGGGGGCCGGGATGACGTTTCAAAGCTGCCGCTGCAGCTGCGGCGGGGAGTGGCCTCCCTCCGGTGGACACGACGAGTAAATGACACCGGCCGCTGACGCAAACCCACGCCGGACAGGAGAGCTCAAAAGCCGGGTAACATTTCAAGGAAGACCCCCCCTGCGCAGACCTCCACTAGGCCGGGATGACTGTTCAGCTGTGGCGGGGAGTGGCCTCCCTCCGGTCGGCACGACGAGTAAATGACACCGGCCGCTGACGCAAACCCACGCCGGACAGGAGAGCTCAAAAGCCGGGTAACATTTCAAGGAAGACCCCCCCTGCGCAGACCTCCACTAGGCCGGGATGACTGTTCAGCTGTGGCGGGGAGTGGCCTCCCTCCGGTCGGCACGACGAGTAAATGACACCGGCCGCTGACGCAAACCCACGCCGGACAGGAGAGCTCAAAAGCCGGGTAACATTTCAAGGAAGACCCCCCCTGCGCAGACCTCCACTAGGCCGGGATGACTGTTCAGCTGTGGCGGGGAGTGGCCTCCCTCCGGTCGGCACGACGAGTAAATGACACCGGCCGCTGACGCAAACCCACGCCGGACAGGAGAGCTCAAAAGCCGGGTAACATTTCAAGGAAGACCCCCCCTGCGCAGACCTCCACTAGGCCGGGATGACTGTTCAGCTGTGGCGGGGAGTGGCCTCCCTCCGGTCGGCACGACGAGTAAATGACACCGGCCGCTGACGCAAACCCACGCCGGACAGGAGAGCTCAAAAGCCGGGTAACATTTCAAGGAAGACCCCCCCTGCGCAGACCTCCACTAGGCCGGGATGACTGTTCAGCTGCGGCGGGGAGTGGCCTCCCTCCGGTCGGCACGACGAGTAAATGACACCGGCCGCTGACGCAAACCCACGCCGGACAGGAGAGCTCAAAAGCCGGGTAACATTTCAAGGAAGACCCCCCCTGCGCAGACCTCCACTAGGCCGGGATGACTGTTCAGCTGTGGCGGGGAGTGGCCTCCCTCCGGTCGGCACGACGAGTAAATGACACCGGCCGCTGACGCAAACCCACGCCGGACAGGAGAGCTCAAAAGCCGGGTAACATTTCAAGGAAGACCCCCCCTGCGCAGACCTCCACTAGGCCGGGATGACTGTTCAGCTGTGGCGGGGAGTGGCCTCCCTCCGGTCGGCACGACGAGTAAATGACACCGGCCGCTGACGCAAACCCACGCCGGACAGGAGAGCTCAAAAGCCGGGTAACATTTCAAGGAAGACCCCCCCTGCGCAGACCTCCACTAGGCCGGGATGACTGTTCAGCTGTGGCGGGGAGTGGCCTCCCTCCGGTCGGCACGACGAGTAAATGACACCGGCCGCTGACGCAAACCCACGCCGGACAGGAGAGCTCAAAAGCCGGGTAACATTTCAAGGAAGACCCCCCCTGCGCAGACCTCCACTAGGCCGGGATGACTGTTCAGCTGTGGCGGGGAGTGGCCTCCCTCCGGTCGGCACGACGAGTAAATGACACCGGCCGCTGACGCAAACCCACGCCGGACAGGAGAGCTCAAAAGCCGGGTAACATTTCAAGGAAGACCCCCCTGCGCAGACCTCCACTAGGCCGGGATGACTGTTCAGCTGCGGCGGGGAGTGGCCTCCCTCCGGTCGGCACGACGAGTAAATGACACCGGCCGCTGACGCAAACCCACGCCGGACAGGAGAGCTCAAAAGCCGGGTAACATTTCAAGGAAGACCCCCCCTGCGCAGACCTCCACTAGGCCGGGATGACTGTTCAGCTGTGGCGGGGAGTGGCCTCCCTCCGGTCGGCACGACGAGTAAATGACACCGGCCGCTGACGCAAACCCACGCCGGACAGGAGAGCTCAAAAGCCGGGTAACATTTCAAGGAAGACCCCCCCTGCGCAGACCTCCACTAGGCCGGGATGACTGTTCAGCTGTGGCGGGGAGTGGCCTCCCTCCGGTCGGCACGACGAGTAAATGACACCGGCCGCTGACGCAAACCCACGCCGGACAGGAGAGCTCAAAAGCCGGGTAACATTTCAAGGAAGACCCCCCCTGCGCAGACCTCCACTAGGCCGGGATGACTGTTCAGCTGTGGCGGGGAGTGGCCTCCCTCCGGTCGGCACGACGAGTAAATGACACCGGCCGCTGACGCAAACCCACGCCGGACAGGAGAGCTCAAAAGCCGGGTAACATTTCAAGGAAGACCCCCCCTGCGCAGACCTCCACTAGGCCGGGATGACTGTTCAGCTGCGGCGGGGAGTGGCCTCCCTCCGGTCGGCACGACGAGTAAATGACACCGGCCGCTGACGCAAACCCACGCCGGACAGGAGAGCTCAAAAGCCGGGTAACATTTCAAGGAAGACCCCCCCTGCGCAGACCTCCACTAGGCCGGGATGACTGTTCAGCTGTGGCGGGGAGTGGCCTCCCTCCGGTCGGCACGACGAGTAAATGACACCGGCCGCTGACGCAAACCCACGCCGGACAGGAGAGCTCAAAAGCCGGGTAACATTTCAAGGAAGACCCCCCCTGCGCAGACCTCCACTAGGCCGGGATGACTGTTCAGCTGTGGCGGGGAGTGGCCTCCCTCCGGTCGGCACGACGAGTAAATGACACCGGCCGCTGACGCAAACCCACGCCGGACAGGAGAGCTCAAAAGCCGGGTAACATTTCAAGGAAGACCCCCCCTGCGCAGACCTCCACTAGGCCGGGATGACTGTTCAGCTGTGGCGGGGAGTGGCCTCCCTCCGGTCGGCACGACGAGTAAATGACACCGGCCGCTGACGCAAACCCACGCCGGACAGGAGAGCTCAAAAGCCGGGTAACATTTCAAGGAAGACCCCCCCTGCGCAGACCTCCACTAGGCCGGGATGACTGTTCAGCTGCGGCGGGGAGTGGCCTCCCTCCGGTCGGCACGACGAGTAAATGACTACCGGCCGCTGACGCAAACCCACGCCGGACAGGAGAGCTCAAAAGCCGGGTAACATTTCAAGGAAGACCCCCCCTGCGCAGACCTCCACTAGGCCGGGATGACTGTTCAGCTGTGGCGGGGAGTGGCCTCCCTCCGGTCGGCACGACGAGTAAATGACACCGGCCGCTGACGCAAACCCACGCCGGACAGGAGAGCTCAAAAGCGGGTAACATTTCAAGGAAGACCCCCCCTGCGCAGACCTCCATAGGCCGGGATGACTGTTCAGCTGCGGCGGGGAGTGGCCTCCCTCGCGTCGGCACGACGAGTAAATGACACCGGCCGCTGACCGCAAACCCCAGCCGCGACAGGGAGAGCTCAAAAGCCGGGTCACATTTCAAGGAAGACCCCCCTAGCGCAGAACCTCCACTAGGCCGGGATGACTGTTCAGCTGCGGCGGGGAGTGGCCTCCTCCGGTCGGCACGACGAGTAAAGCTATTTAGGAAAATCTGAGATAAATATCACTTCATATAATTGGAACACGGTCCCGTGTTCCAAATTATTATGCAAAATGTATTTAGACACCAGCAATCGCACTTAGATTTGTTTCTTTTTTTCTTTTCTTTAGCTTCCATAATGTTCCCGGCGCTGACGCAAACCCACGCCCGGCAGGAGAGCTCAAAAGCCGGTAACATTTCAAGAAGACCCCCCCTGCGCAGGACCTCCACTAGGCCGGGATGACTGTTCAGCTGCGGCGGGGAGTGGCCTCCCTCGCGTCGGCACGACGAGGTAAATGACACCGGCCGCTGACGCAAACCCACGCCGACAGGAGAGCCAAAAGCCGGGTAACATTTCAAGGAAGACCCCCCCCTGCGCAGACCTCCACTAGGCCGGGATGACTTTTCAAAGCTGCCTCTGCAGCTGCGGCGGGGAGTTGCCTCCTCCGGTGGACACGACGAGTAAATACACCAGCACTTGCTCTTAGATTTGTTTCTTTTTTTCTTTCTTTTAGCTTCCCATAATGTTACCGGGCGCTGACGCAAACCCACGCCCGGCAGGAGAGCTCAAAAGCCGGGTAACATTTCAAGGAAGACCCCCCCTGCGCAGACCTCCACTAGGCCAGGGATGACTGTTCAGCTGCGGCGGGGAGTGGCCTCCCGTCCCGGTAGGCACGACGAGTAAAGCTATTTAGGAAAATCTGAGATAAATATCACTTGCATAATAATTTGGAACACGGTCCCGTGTTCCAAATTATTATGCAAAATGTATTTAGACACCAGCAATCGCACTTAGATTTGTTTCTTTTTCTTTCAGCTTCCATAATGTTACCGGGCGCTGACGCAAACCCACGCCCGGCAGGAGAGCTCAAAAGCCGGGTAACATTTCAAGGAAGGACCCCCCTGCGCAGACCTCCACTAGGCCGGGATGACTGTTCAGCTGCGGCGGGGAGTGGCCTCCCTCCGGTCGGCACGACGAGGGTAAATGACACCGGCCGCTGGACGCAAACCCACGCCGGACAGGAGAGCTCAAAAGCCGGGTAACATTTCAAGGAAGACCCCCCTGCGGCAGACCTCCACTAGGCCGGGATGACTTTTCAAAGCTGCCTCTGCAGGCTGCGGCGGGGAGTTGCCTCCTCCGGTGGGACACGACGAGTAAATACACCAGCACTTGCTCTTAGATTTGTTTCTTTTTTCTTTCTTTTAGCTTCCATAATGTTACCGGGCGCTGACGCAAACCCACGCCCGGCAGGAGAGCTCAAAAGCCGGGTAACATTTCAAGGAAGACCCCCCCTGCGCAGACCTCCACTAGGCCGGGATGACTGTTCAGCTGCGGCGGGGAGTGGCCTCCCTCCGGTCGGCACGACGAGTAAAGCTATTTAGGAAAATCTGAGATAAATATCACTTGCATAATAATTTGGAACACGGTCCCGTGTTCCAAATTATTATGCAAAATGTATTTAGACACCAGCAATCGCACTTAGATTTGTTTCTTTTTTCTTTCTTTTAGCTTCCATAATGTTACCGGGCGCTGACGCAAACCCACGCCCGGCAGGAGAGCTCAAAAGCCGGGTAACATTTCAAGGAAGCTATTTAGGAAAATCTGAGATAAATATCCTTTGCATAATAATTTGGAACACGGTCCCGTGTTCCAAATTATTATGCAAAATGTATTTAAGTGTCATAAAGATTACATTTTTTGTTTTTCAAGTACTGAAATCACCCTCAGTCATGGTACAGTCCATGGTAGTCTGCCAGGTGAGCGCAATTGTAGTAATTAACAAGTCTATTTAAGTTCCGCGTTTTTAAGCGTTCGGCCATTTCGTTCAACCATGGGGAGGAAAAAGGATCTCTCTGCTGTCGAGAAGCGTGAAATCGTTCGATGCCTTGGACAAGGTATGCAGACATTCGATATTGCACGAAAGCTTAAGCGCGACCATCGAACTTTGAAGAAATTCGTCGCTGATTCGGAGCAAACGCGCGTTCGTGCAGACAAAGGCACGACAAGGAAGGTTTCTGCAAGACAAACAAATCGAATCAAGAGGGCGGCTGCAAGCATGCCACTAAAGACGAGCAAACAAATATTCGACGCTGCTGGTGCCAGTGAAGTCCCACGAACGACGAGGTGCAGGATCCTCCAGAGGCTTGCAGTTGTGCGGAAACCCTCCATTCGGCCACCCCTGAACAACGCGAACAAGCAGAAACGGCTGCAGTGGGCCCAGACTTACATGAAGACAAATTTTCAGACAGTCCTGTTCACCGACGAGTGCCGTGCCACCTTGGATGGGCCAGGTAGGGTTTTTTAAGTTTTTCCTTGCACTTTTGAGAGCTCAGGGGATGCTTTGAGAATAATTGTCAATTTCTGTCTATGTGAAGCCCTTTGAGACTGCTTGTGATTTAGGGCTATACAAATAAACTTGATTTGACTTGACTTTACAGATGGATGGAGTCGTGGATGGTTGGTGGACGGCCACGATAGCCCAACAAGGCTGCGGCGTCAGCAGGGAGGTGGCGGAGTGATGTTTTGGGCCGGAATCATGGGGAGAGAGCTGCTTGGCCCCTTTAGGGTCCCTGAAGGCGTCAAAATTACGTCTGTTAACTACGTGGAATTTCTGACTCAACACTTCTGTCCATGGTACAACAGGAAGAACCGTGCTTTCCGTCAAAAGATCATCTTCATGCATGACAATGCACCGTCTCATGCTGCAAGAAATACGTCAACGTCTTTGGCATCTATGGGAATAAAGGGAGAGAAACTGATGGTGTGGCCCCCATGCTCCCCTGACCTCAATCCTATTGAAAACTTGTGGAGCATCGTCAAGCAGAAAATCTACGAAGGTGGGAGGCAGTTCAATTCCAAAGAGCAGCTCTGGCAGGCTATTCTTAGATCCTGCCAAGAAATTCAACCAGAAACTGTACAAAAACTCACAAGTTCAGTGGATGGAAGAATCGTGAAGCTGCTGTTGAACAAAGGGTCCTATGTTAAAATGTAACTTTGTTTTTTATTGAAATAAAGGGTCCTATGTTAAAATGTAACTTGTTTGTCTTTTCTTTGAAATAGCTTTTGATTTCAGTAAATATGACCTCCTAATGCTGTAAATTCTTAAGATGGGCATTTCAGTTCATAAAAACCTATAAAATGTTATAAAACTCTGTTGTGCGTAATAATGTGGAACAGTGCATTTTAAGTTTTTTATTTTTTAAAAATTCTGTGATCATTCGGAGGTTTGTTCAATAAAATTAGAATTCATCAAAATAATGGTTGATGACTTGAAAATTATGCTGACTCATTTTGCATCGACTATTTAGGAAAATCTGAGATAAATGTCACTTGCATAATAATTTGGAACACGGTGTAAGTGCGATTGCTGGTGTATTTACTCGTCGTGTCCACCGGAGGACGGCAAATCCCCGCCGCAGCTGCAGCGGCAGCGCTTAAATGTCTTCCCGGCCGCCTGGAACTCTGCACGGGGCGTGTTTCGTCCCGCGCAGCGGTACCAGATCGCGCTGCGCCGTCAGCCGAGCCGCGCGCGGTCCGCTGGAAGTCTACACTGTGTTCCAAATTATTATGCAAATTGTATTTATGTGTCATAAAGATTACATTTTTTGTTTTTCAATTAAACTCATGGATGGTATTACGTGTCAGGGCTCTTTGGATCACTGAGATCAATCTCAGACACCGGGGATCATTACCGGCCAGTTGAGCCCAAATTAAGGAAAAACTACTTAAGAATGGTGTTCCACATTATTAAGCAGATAATTTGAAGTTCGCTTTGAGCAGTGGCGGACGCCAACCCACGACCGGTGGGAGAGCTCGGAGGGCGGATGGGCTTTCAAGGAAGCCCCCAGGCCGGTCCCACTCGCACTTAGAATTTTTTTTTTTTTTGGCTTCCATAATGTACCGGGCGCGGACGCGAAACCCACGCCGGGCAGGAGAGCTCGAAAGGCGGCTAAGCATTCAAGGAAGCACCGTCTGGAGCTTCAGAGCCGTTCCGCCTGACTTTTAACGTAGAGTACCGGGCGCAAACCACTAACTCAAGCCCGGCATGGCAGCTCGAAAGGCGGCTAAGCATTCAAGGAAGCACCGTCTGGAGCTTCAGAGCCGTTCCGCCTGACTTTTAACGTAGAGTACCGGGCGCAAACCACTAACTCAAGCCCGGCATGGCAGCTCGAAAGGCGGCTAAGCATTCAAGGAAGCACCGTCTGGAGCTTCAGAGCCGTTCCGCCTGACTTTTAACGTAGAGTACCGGGCGCAAACCACTAACTCAAGCCCGGCATGGCAGCTCGAAAGGCGGCTAAGCATTCAAGGAAGCACCGTCTGGAGCTTCAGAGCCGTTCCGCCTGACTTTTAACGTAGAGTACCGGGCGCAAACCACTAACTCAAGCCCGGCATGGCAGCTCGAAAGGCGGCTAAGCATTCAAGGAAGCACCGTCTGGAGCTTCAGAGCCGTTCCGCCTGACTTTTAACGTAGAGTACCGGGCGCAAACCACTAACTCAAGCCCGGCATGGCAGCTCGAAAGGCGGCTAAGCATTCAAGGAAGCACCGTCTGGAGCTTCAGAGCCGTTCCGCCTGACTTTTAACGTAGAGTACCGGGCGCAAACCACTAACTCAAGCCCGGCATGGCAGCTCGAAAGGCGGCTAAGCATTCAAGGAAGCACCGTCTGGAGCTTCAGAGCCGTTCCGCCTGACTTTTAACGTAGAGTACCGGGCGCAAACCACTAACTCAAGCCCGGCATGGCAGCTCGAAAGGCGGCTAAGCATTCAAGGAAGCACCGTCTGGAGCTTCAGAGCCGTTCCGCCTGACTTTTAACGTAGAGTACCGGGCGCAAACCACTAACTCAAGCCCGGCATGGCAGCTCGAAAGGCGGCTAAGCATTCAAGGAAGCACCGTCTGGAGCTTCAGAGCCGTTCCGCCTGACTTTTAACGTAGAGTACCGGGCGCAAACCACTAACTCAAGCCCGGCATGGCAGCTCGAAAGGCGGCTAAGCATTCAAGGAAGCACCGTCTGGAGCTTCAGAGCCGTTCCGCCTGACTTTTAACGTAGAGTACCGGGCGCAAACCACTAACTCAAGCCCGGCATGGCAGCTCGAAAGGCGGCTAAGCATTCAAGGAAGCACCGTCTGGAGCTTCAGAGCCGTTCCGCCTGACTTTTAACGTAGAGTACCGGGCGCAAACCACTAACTCAAGCCCGGCATGGCAGCTCGAAAGGCGGCTAAGCATTCAAGGAAGCACCGTCTGGAGCTTCAGAGCCGTTCCGCCTGACTTTTAACGTAGAGTACCGGGCGCAAACCACTAACTCAAGCCCGGCATGGCAGCTCGAAAGGCGGCTAAGCATTCAAGGAAGCACCGTCTGGAGCTTCAGAGCCGTTCCGCCTGACTTTTAACGTAGAGTACCGGGCGCAAACCACTAACTCAAGCCCGGCATGGCAGCTCGAAAGGCGGCTAAGCATTCAAGGAAGCACCGTCTGGAGCTTCAGAGCCGTTCCGCCTGACTTTTAACGTAGAGTACCGGGCGCAAACCACTAACTCAAGCCCGGCATGGCAGCTCGAAAGGCGGCTAAGCATTCAAGGAAGCACCGTCTGGAGCTTCAGAGCCGTTCCGCCTGACTTTTAACGTAGAGTACCGGGCGCAAACCACTAACTCAAGCCCGGCATGGCAGCTCGAAAGGCGGCTAAGCATTCAAGGAAGCACCGTCTGGAGCTTCAGAGCCGTTCCGCCTGACTTTTAACGTAGAGTACCGGGCGCAAACCACTAACTCAAGCCCGGCATGGCAGCTCGAAAGGCGGCTAAGCATTCAAGGAAGCACCGTCTGGAGCTTCAGAGCCGTTCCGCCTGACTTTTAACGTAGAGTACCGGGCGCAAACCACTAACTCAAGCCCGGCATGGCAGCTCGAAAGGCGGCTAAGCATTCAAGGAAGCGACGCCGGCCGGTCCGCGGGCCAAATAGGGTCCAGTAAAGTACCGGGCGCAAACCACTAACTCAAGCCCGGCATGGCAGCTCGAAAGGCGGCTAAGCATTCAAGGAAGCGACGCCGGCCGGTCCGCGGGCCAAATAGGGTCCAGTAAAGTACCGGGCGCAAACCACTAACTCAAGCCCGGCATGGCAGCTCGAAAGGCGGCTAAGCATTCAAGGAAGCGACGCCGGCCGGTCCGCGGGCCAAATAGGGTCCAGTAAAGTACCGGGCGCAAACCACTAACTCAAGCCCGGCATGGCAGCTCGAAAGGCGGCTAAGCATTCAAGGAAGCGACGCCGGCCGGTCCGCGGGCCAAATAGGGTCCAGTAAAGTACCGGGCGCAAACCACTAACTCAAGCCCGGCATGGCAGCTCGAAAGGCGGCTAAGCATTCAAGGAAGCGACGCCGGCCGGTCCGCGGGCCAAATAGGGTCCAGTAAAGTACCGGGCGCAAACCACTAACTCAAGCCCGGCATGGCAGCTCGAAAGGCGGCTAAGCATTCAAGGAAGCGACGCCGGCCGGTCCGCGGGCCAAATAGGGTCCAGTAAAGTACCGGGCGCAAACCACTAACTCAAGCCCGGCATGGCAGCTCGAAAGGCGGCTAAGCATTCAAGGAAGCGACGCCGGCCGGTCCGCGGGCCAAATAGGGTCCAGTAAAGTACCGGGCGCGGCCACTAACGCCTTGTGGCGGTCGCCTTGTGGCGGTCGGGGGGGTGGCGGTCGGGGCTGGCGCTTGGGGCCGGTGGCGGTCGCCTCTGTGGCGGTCGCCTTGTGGCGGTCGGGGGGTGGCGGTCGGGGCTGGCGCTTGGGGCCAGTGGCGGTCGCCTTGTGGCGGTCGCCTTGTGGCGGTCGCCTTGTGGCGGTCGCCTTGTGGCGGTCGCCTTGTGGCGGTCGGGGGGTGGCGGTCGGGGCTGGCGCTTGGGGCCAGTGGCGGTCGCCTTGTGGCGGTCGCCTTGTGGCGGTCGCCTTGTGGCGGTCGCCTTGTGGCGGTCGCCTTGTGGCGGTCGGGGGGTGGCGGTCGGGGCTGGCGCTTGGGGCCAGTGGCGGTCGCCTTGTGGCGGTCGCCTTGTGGCGGTCGCCTTGTGGCGGTCGCCTTGTGGCGGTCGCCTTGTGGCGGTCGGGGGGTGGCGGTCGGGGCTGGCGCTTGGGGCCGGTGGCGGTCGCCTTGTGGCGGTCGCCTTGTGGCGGTCGGGGGGTGGCGGTCGGGGCTGGCGCTTGGGGCCGGTGGCGGTCGCCTTGTGGCGGTCGCCTTGTGGCGGTCGCCTTGTGGCGGTCGGGGGGTGGCGGTCGGGGCTGGCGCTTGGGGCCGGTGGCGGTCGCCTTGTGGCGGTCGCCTTGTGGCGGTCGGGGGGTGGCGGTCGGGGCTGGCGCTTGGGGCCGGTGGCGGTCGCCTTGTGGCGGTCGCCTTGTGGCGGTCGCCTTGTGGCGGTCGGGGGGTGGCGGTCGGGGCTGGCGCTTGGGGCCGGTGGCGGTCGCCTTGTGGCGGTCGCCTTGTGGCGGTCGCCTTGTGGCGGTCGGGGGGTGGCGGTCGGGGCTGGCGCTTGGGGCTGGCGTCCGCCAATA
>NW_026872267.1:17500-32500 GCF_033458585.1 Syngnathus typhle | reverse complement strand
CGGAGAATGACAGCGGGCGCGCGCAAGAGGCCAGTCCGGGGATGAGGCAGCATCCTCGGGCAGCAGGCGGGAGGAGGCAGCCTCCCCTTAGTATAACTTAGTCTCCGGAGAATGACAGCGGGCGCGCGCAAGAGGCCAGTCCGGGGATGAGGCAGCATCCTCGGGCAGCAGGCGGGAGGAGGCAGCCTCCCCTTAGTATAACTTAGTCTCCGGAGAATGACAGCGGGCGCGCGCAAGAGGCCAGTCCGGGGATGAGGCAGCATCCTCGGGCAGCAGGCGGGAGGAGGCAGCCTCCCCTTAGTATAACTTAGTCTCCGGAGAATGACAGCGGGCGCGCGCAAGAGGCCAGTCCGGGGATGAGGCAGCATCCTCGGGCAGCAGGCGGGAGGAGGCAGCCTCCCCTTAGTATAACTTAGTCTCCGGAGAATGACAGCGGGCGCGCGCAAGAGGCCAGTCCGGGGATGAGGCAGCATCCTCGGGCAGCAGGCGGGAGGAGGCAGCCTCCCCTTAGTATAACTTAGTCTCCGGAGAATGACAGCGGGCGCGCGCAAGAGGCCAGTCCGGGGATGAGGCAGCATCCTCGGGCAGCAGGCGGGAGGAGGCAGCCTCCCCTTAGTATAACTTAGTCTCCGGAGAATGACAGCGGGCGCGCGCAAGAGGCCAGTCCGGGGATGAGGCAGCATCCTCGGGCAGCAGGCGGGAGGAGGCAGCCTCCCCTTAGTATAACTTAATCTCCGGAGAATGACAGCGGGCGCGCCTAAGAGGCTGGTCCGGGGACCAGGCACTCTCCCCGGACAACAAAGCACGTCCCCCTCCTGAGTGGACAAAAAAAATCCACTCCTGGTACCTAAGATTTTCTCCAGCGGCGGGCTGGGAGTCTAATCTTTCTCCTGGCCGAGAAAAGAGCACTTTCCCCCGGACAACAAAGCACGTCCCCCTCCTGAGTGGACAAAAAAAATCCACTCCTGGTACCTAGAATTTTCTCCAGCGGCGGGCTGGGAGTCTAATCTTTCTCCTGGCCGAGAAAAGAGCACTTTCCCCCGGACACCAAACCAGCCAACGTCCCCCTCCTGAGTGGACAAAAAAAATCCACTCCTGGTACCTAAAATTTTCTCCAGCGGCGGGCTTGGGACGAAAATCAATCTTCCTCCCGAAATTAAACCACTATTGGCGGACGCCAGCCCCAAGCGCCAGCCCCGACCGCCACCCCCCGACCGCCACAAGGCGACCGCCACAAGGCGACCGCCACAAGGCGACCGCCACAAGGCGACCGCCACAAGGCGACCGCCACTGGCCCCAAGCGCCAGCCCCGACCGCCACCCCCCCGACCGCCACAAGGCGACCGCCACAAGGCGACCGCCACAAGGCGACCGCCACAAGGCGACCGCCACAAGGCGACCGCCACAAGGCGACCGCCACTGGCCCCAAGCGCCAGCCCCGACCGCCACCCCCCCGACCGCCACAAGGCGACCGCCACAAGGCGACCGCCACCGGCCCCAAGCGCCAGCCCCGACCGCCACCCCCCGACCGCCACAAGGCGACCGCCACAAGGCGACCGCCACAAGGCGACCGCCACAAGGCGACCGCCACAAGGCGACCGCCACCGGCCCCAAGCGCCAGCCCCGACCGCCACCCCCCGACCGCCACAAGGCGACCGCCACAAGGCGACCGCCACAAGGCGACCGCCACAAGGCGACCGCCACAAGGCGACCGCCACTGGCCCCAAGCGCCAGCCCCGACCGCCACCCCCCGACCGCCACAAGGCGACCGCCACAAGGCGACCGCCACAAGGCGACCGCCACAAGGCGACCGCCACAAGGCGACCGCCACAAGGCGACCGCCACTGGCCCCAAGCGCCAGCCCCGACCGCCACCCCCCCGACCGCCACAAGGCGACCGCCACAAGGCGACCGCCACCGGCCCCAAGCGCCAGCCCCGACCGCCACCCCCCGACCGCCACAAGGCGACCGCCACAAGGCGTTAGTGGCCGCGCCCGGTACTTTACTGGACCCTATTTGGCCCGCGGACCGGCCGGCGTCGCTTCCTTGAATGCTTAGCCGCCTTTCGAGCTGCCATGCCGGGCTTGAGTTAGTGGTTTGCGCCCGGTACTCTACGTTAAAAGTCAGGCGGAACGGCTCTGAAGCTCCAGACGGTGCTTCCTTGAATGCTTAGCCGCCTTTCGAGCTGCCATGCCGGGCTTGAGTTAGTGGTTTGCGCCCGGTACTCTACGTTAAAAGTCAGGCGGAACGGCTCTGAAGCTCCAGACGGTGCTTCCTTGAATGCTTAGCCGCCTTTCGAGCTGCCATGCCGGGCTTGAGTTAGTGGTTTGCGCCCGGTACTCTACGTTAAAAGTCAGGCGGAACGGCTCTGAAGCTCCAGACGGTGCTTCCTTGAATGCTTAGCCGCCTTTCGAGCTGCCATGCCGGGCTTGAGTTAGTGGTTTGCGCCCGGTACTCTACGTTAAAAGTCAGGCGGAACGGCTCTGAAGCTCCAGACGGTGCTTCCTTGAATGCTTAGCCGCCTTTCGAGCTGCCATGCCGGGCTTGAGTTAGTGGTTTGCGCCCGGTACTCTACGTTAAAAGTCAGGCGGAACGGCTCTGAAGCTCCAGACGGTGCTTCCTTGAATGCTTAGCCGCCTTTCGAGCTGCCATGCCGGGCTTGAGTTAGTGGTTTGCGCCCGGTACTCTACGTTAAAAGTCAGGCGGAACGGCTCTGAAGCTCCAGACGGTGCTTCCTTGAATGCTTAGCCGCCTTTCGAGCTGCCATGCCGGGCTTGAGTTAGTGGTTTGCGCCCGGTACTCTACGTTAAAAGTCAGGCGGAACGGCTCTGAAGCTCCAGACGGTGCTTCCTTGAATGCTTAGCCGCCTTTCGAGCTGCCATGCCGGGCTTGAGTTAGTGGTTTGCGCCCGGTACTCTACGTTAAAAGTCAGGCGGAACGGCTCTGAAGCTCCAGACGGTGCTTCCTTGAATGCTTAGCCGCCTTTCGAGCTGCCATGCCGGGCTTGAGTTAGTGGTTTGCGCCCGGTACTCTACGTTAAAAGTCAGGCGGAACGGCTCTGAAGCTCCAGACGGTGCTTCCTTGAATGCTTAGCCGCCTTTCGAGCTGCCATGCCGGGCTTGAGTTAGTGGTTTGCGCCCGGTACTCTACGTTAAAAGTCAGGCGGAACGGCTCTGAAGCTCCAGACGGTGCTTCCTTGAATGCTTAGCCGCCTTTCGAGCTGCCATGCCGGGCTTGAGTTAGTGGTTTGCGCCCGGTACTCTACGTTAAAAGTCAGGCGGAACGGCTCTGAAGCTCCAGACGGTGCTTCCTTGAATGCTTAGCCGCCTTTCGAGCTGCCATGCCGGGCTTGAGTTAGTGGTTTGCGCCCGGTACTCTACGTTAAAAGTCAGGCGGAACGGCTCTGAAGCTCCAGACGGTGCTTCCTTGAATGCTTAGCCGCCTTTCGAGCTGCCATGCCGGGCTTGAGTTAGTGGTTTGCGCCCGGTACTCTACGTTAAAAGTCAGGCGGAACGGCTCTGAAGCTCCAGACGGTGCTTCCTTGAATGCTTAGCCGCCTTTCGAGCTGCCATGCCGGGCTTGAGTTAGTGGTTTGCGCCCGGTACTCTACGTTAAAAGTCAGGCGGAACGGCTCTGAAGCTCCAGACGGTGCTTCCTTGAATGCTTAGCCGCCTTTCGAGCTGCCATGCCGGGCTTGAGTTAGTGGTTTGCGCCCGGTACTCTACGTTAAAAGTCAGGCGGAACGGCTCTGAAGCTCCAGACGGTGCTTCCTTGAATGCTTAGCCGCCTTTCGAGCTGCCATGCCGGGCTTGAGTTAGTGGTTTGCGCCCGGTACTCTACGTTAAAAGTCAGGCGGAACGGCTCTGAAGCTCCAGACGGTGCTTCCTTGAATGCTTAGCCGCCTTTCGAGCTGCCATGCCGGGCTTGAGTTAGTGGTTTGCGCCCGGTACTCTACGTTAAAAGTCAGGCGGAACGGCTCTGAAGCTCCAGACGGTGCTTCCTTGAATGCTTAGCCGCCTTTCGAGCTGCCATGCCGGGCTTGAGTTAGTGGTTTGCGCCCGGTACTCTACGTTAAAAGTCAGGCGGAACGGCTCTGAAGCTCCAGACGGTGCTTCCTTGAATGCTTAGCCGCCTTTCGAGCTGCCATGCCGGGCTTGAGTTAGTGGTTTGCGCCCGGTACTCTACGTTAAAAGTCAGGCGGAACGGCTCTGAAGCTCCAGACGGTGCTTCCTTGAATGCTTAGCCGCCTTTCGAGCTGCCATGCCGGGCTTGAGTTAGTGGTTTGCGCCCGGTACTCTACGTTAAAAGTCAGGCGGAACGGCTCTGAAGCTCCAGACGGTGCTTCCTTGAATGCTTAGCCGCCTTTCGAGCTGCCATGCCGGGCTTGAGTTAGTGGTTTGCGCCCGGTACTCTACGTTAAAAGTCAGGCGGAACGGCTCTGAAGCTCCAGACGGTGCTTCCTTGAATGCTTAGCCGCCTTTCGAGCTCTCCTGCCCGGCGTGGGTTTCGCGTCCGCGCCCGGTACATTATGGAAGCCAAAAAAAAAAAAAATTCTAAGTGCGAGTGGGACCGGCCTGGGGGGCTTCCTTGAAAGCCCATCCGCCCTCCGAGCTCTCCCACCGGTCGTGGGTTGGCGTCCGCCACTGCTCAAAGCGAACTTCAAATTATCTGCTTAATAATGTGGAACACCATTCTTAAGTAGTTTTTCCTTAATTTGGGCTCAACTGGCCGGTAATGATCCCCGGTGTCTGAGATTGATCTCAGTGATCCAAAGAGCCCTGACACGTAATACCATCCATGAGTTTAATTGAAAAACAAAAAATGTAATCTTTATGACACATAAATACAATTTGCATAATAATTTGGAACACAGTGTAGACTTCCAGCGGACCGCGCGCGGCTCGGCTGACGGCGCAGCGCGATCTGGTACCGCTGCGCGGGACGAAACACGCCCCGTGCAGAGTTCCAGGCGGCCGGGAAGACATTTAAGCGCTGCCGCTGCAGCTGCGGCGGGGATTTGCCGTCCTCCGGTGGACACGACGAGTAAATACACCAGCAATCGCACTTACACCGTGTTCCAAATTATTATGCAAGTGACATTTATCTCAGATTTTCCTAAATAGTCGATGCAAAATGAGTCAGCATAATTTTCAAGTCATCAACCATTATTTTGATGAATTCTAATTTTATTGAACAAACCTCCGAATGATCACAGAATTTTTAAAAAATAAAAAACTTAAAATGCACTGTTCCACATTATTACGCACAACAGAGTTTTATAACATTTTATAGGTTTTTATGAACTGAAATGCCCATCTTAAGAATTTACAGCATTAGGAGGTCATATTTACTGAAATCAAAAGCTATTTCAAAGAAAAGACAAACAAGTTACATTTTAACATAGGACCCTTTATTTCAATAAAAAACAAAGTTACATTTTAACATAGGACCCTTTGTTCAACAGCAGCTTCACGATTCTTCCATCCACTGAACTTGTGAGTTTTTGTACAGTTTCTGGTTGAATTTCTTGGCAGGATCTAAGAATAGCCTGCCAGAGCTGCTCTTTGGAATTGAACTGCCTCCCACCTTCGTAGATTTTCTGCTTGACGATGCTCCACAAGTTTTCAATAGGATTGAGGTCAGGGGAGCATGGGGGCCACACCATCAGTTTCTCTCCCTTTATTCCCATAGATGCCAAAGACGTTGACGTATTTCTTGCAGCATGAGACGGTGCATTGTCATGCATGAAGATGATCTTTTGACGGAAAGCACGGTTCTTCCTGTTGTACCATGGACAGAAGTGTTGAGTCAGAAATTCCACGTAGTTAACAGACGTAATTTTGACGCCTTCAGGGACCCTAAAGGGGCCAAGCAGCTCTCTCCCCATGATTCCGGCCCAAAACATCACTCCGCCACCTCCCTGCTGACGCCGCAGCCTTGTTGGGCTATCGTGGCCGTCCACCAACCATCCACGACTCCATCCATCTGTAAAGTCAAGTCAAATCAAGTTTATTTGTATAGCCCTAAATCACAAGCAGTCTCAAAGGGCTTCACATTGACAGAAATTGACAATTATTCTCAAAGCATCCCCTGAGCTCTCAAAAGTGCAAGGAAAAACTTAAAAAACCCTACCTGGCCCATCCAAGGTGGCACGGCACTCGTCGGTGAACAGGACTGTCTGAAAATTTGTCTTCATGTAAGTCTGGGCCCACTGCAGCCGTTTCTGCTTGTTCGCGTTGTTCAGGGGTGGCCGAATGGAGGGTTTCCGCACAACTGCAAGCCTCTGGAGGATCCTGCACCTCGTCGTTCGTGGGACTTCACTGGCACCAGCAGCGTCGAATATTTGTTTGCTCGTCTTTAGTGGCATGCTTGCAGCCGCCCTCTTGATTCGATTTGTTTGTCTTGCAGAAACCTTCCTTGTCGTGCCTTTGTCTGCACGAACGCGCGTTTGCTCCGAATCAGCGACGAATTTCTTCAAAGTTCGATGGTCGCGCTTAAGCTTTCGTGCAATATCGAATGTCTGCATACCTTGTCCAAGGCATCGAACGATTTCACGCTTCTCGACAGCAGAGAGATCCTTTTTCCTCCCCATGGTTGAACGAAATGGCCGAACGCTTAAAAACGCGGAACTTAAATAGACTTGTTAATTACTACAATTGCGCTCACCTGGCAGACTACCATGGACTGTACCATGACTGAGGGTGATTTCAGTACTTGAAAAACAAAAAATGTAATCTTTATGACACTTAAATACATTTTGCATAATAATTTGGAACACGGGACCGTGTTCCAAATTATTATGCAAAGGATATTTATCTCAGATTTTCCTAAATAGCTTCCTTGAAATGTTACCCGGCTTTTGAGCTCTCCTGCCGGGCGTGGGTTTGCGTCAGCGCCCGGTAACATTATGGAAGCTAAAAGAAAGAAAAAAGAAACAAATCTAAGTGCGATTGCTGGTGTCTAAATACATTTTGCATAATAATTTGGAACACGGGACCGTGTTCCAAATTATTATGCAAGTGATATTTATCTCAGATTTTCCTAAATAGCTTTACTCGTCGTGCCGACCGGAGGGAGGCCACTCCCCGCCGCAGCTGAACAGTCATCCCGGCCTAGTGGAGGTCTGCGCAGGGGGGGTCTTCCTTGAAATGTTACCCGGCTTTTGAGCTCTCCTGTCCGGCGTGGGTTTGCGTCAGCGGCCGGTGTCATTTACTCGTCGTGCCGACCGGAGGGAGGCCACTCCCCGCCACAGCTGAACAGTCATCCCGGCCTAGTGGAGGTCTGCGCAGGGGGGGTCTTCCTTGAAATGTTACCCGGCTTTTGAGCTCTCCTGTCCGGCGTGGGTTTGCGTCAGCGGCCGGTGTCATTTACTCGTCGTGCCGACCGGAGGGAGGCCACTCCCCGCCACAGCTGAACAGTCATCCCGGCCTAGTGGAGGTCTGCGCAGGGGGGGTCTTCCTTGAAATGTTACCCGGCTTTTGAGCTCTCCTGTCCGGCGTGGGTTTGCGTCAGCGGCCGGTGTCATTTACTCGTCGTGCCGACCGGAGGGAGGCCACTCCCCGCCACAGCTGAACAGTCATCCCGGCCTAGTGGAGGTCTGCGCAGGGGGGGTCTTCCTTGAAATGTTACCCGGCTTTTGAGCTCTCCTGTCCGGCGTGGGTTTGCGTCAGCGGCCGGTGTCATTTACTCGTCGTGCCGACCGGAGGGAGGCCACTCCCCGCCACAGCTGAACAGTCATCCCGGCCTAGTGGAGGTCTGCGCAGGGGGGGTCTTCCTTGAAATGTTACCCGGCTTTTGAGCTCTCCTGTCCGGCGTGGGTTTGCGTCAGCGGCCGGTGTCATTTACTCGTCGTGCCGACCGGAGGGAGGCCACTCCCCGCCACAGCTGAACAGTCATCCCGGCCTAGTGGAGGTCTGCGCAGGGGGGGTCTTCCTTGAAATGTTACCCGGCTTTTGAGCTCTCCTGTCCGGCGTGGGTTTGCGTCAGCGGCCGGTGTCATTTACTCGTCGTGCCGACCGGAGGGAGGCCACTCCCCGCCACAGCTGAACAGTCATCCCGGCCTAGTGGAGGTCTGCGCAGGGGGGGTCTTCCTTGAAATGTTACCCGGCTTTTGAGCTCTCCTGTCCGGCGTGGGTTTGCGTCAGCGGCCGGTGTCATTTACTCGTCGTGCCGACCGGAGGGAGGCCACTCCCCGCCACAGCTGAACAGTCATCCCGGCCTAGTGGAGGTCTGCGCAGGGGGGGTCTTCCTTGAAATGTTACCCGGCTTTTGAGCTCTCCTGTCCGGCGTGGGTTTGCGTCAGCGGCCGGTGTCATTTACTCGTCGTGTCCACCGGAGGGAGGCCACTCCCCGCCGCAGCTGCAGCGGCAGCTTTGAAACGTCATCCCGGCCCCCTGGAACTGTGCGCGGGGGGGGCGATGCGTCCCGTGCGAGGTACCAGGTCGCGCTGCGCCGTCTGCCTGGCCGCTTTGGGCCCGCTGGAAGTCTATTAAAGCTCCGCGATCTCCGCCTCGGTGCTTAAAAAGCGTCCATCCGCTCTCCTGGAGCTTCTTTCGGTCATCTCGTCCGCGTGCACGGCCTGCCGGTGGCACCGGCTGGAGCTCCGCAAAAAGCTCCATTTCTGTTAAAAATGCTTAGCCGCGTCCCTGGAAGCCCAATCGGGCGTAGAAAGTGAGGGGGAAGGCCCCCAAAGCACCGGCTGGAAGTCCCAAAAAAGCTCCATGATTGGTCAATAATGCTTAGCCGCCTCCCTGGAAGCCTAATCGGGCATAAAAAGCTAGGCGGAACGGCCCCAAAGCTCCACACGGAAGTCCCAAAAAAGCTCCATGATTGGTCAATAATGCTTAGCCGCCTCCCTGGAAGCCTAATCGGGCATAAAAAGCTAGGCGGAACGGCCCCAAAGCTCCACACGGAAGTCCCAAAAAAGCTCCATGATTGGTCAATAATGCTTAGCCGCCTCCCTGGAAGCCTAATCGGGCATAAAAAGCTAGGCGGAACGGCCCCAAAGCTCCACACGGAAGTCCCAAAAAAGCTCCATGATTGGTCAATAATGCTTAGCCGCCTCCCTGGAAGCCTAATCGGGCATAAAAAGCTAGGCGGAACGGCCCCAAAGCTCCACACGGAAGTCCCAAAAAAGCTCCATGATTGGTCAATAATGCTTAGCCGCCTCCCTGGAAGCCTAATCGGGCATAAAAAGCTAGGCGGAACGGCCCCAAAGCTCCACACGGAAGTCCCAAAAAAGCTCCATGATTGGTCAATAATGCTTAGCCGCCTCCCTGGAAGCCTAATCGGGCATAAAAAGCTAGGCGGAACGGCCCCAAAGCTCCACACGGAAGTCCCAAAAAAGCTCCATGATTGGTCAATAATGCTTAGCCGCCTCCCTGGAAGCCTAATCGGGCATAAAAAGCTAGGCGGAACGGCCCCAAAGCTCCACACGGAAGTCCCAAAAAAGCTCCATGATTGGTCAATAATGCTTAGCCGCCTCCCTGGAAGCCTAATCGGGCATAAAAAGCTAGGCGGAACGGCCCCAAAGCTCCACACGGAAGTCCCAAAAAAGCTCCATGATTGGTCAATAATGCTTAGCCGCCTCCCTGGAAGCCTAATCGGGCATAAAAAGCTAGGCGGAACGGCCCCAAAGCTCCACACGGAAGTCCCAAAAAAGCTCCATGATTGGTCAATAATGCTTAGCCGCCTCCCTGGAAGCCTAATCGGGCATAAAAAGTTAGGCGGAACGGCTCCAAAGCTCCACACGGAAGTCCCAAAAAAGCTCCATGATTGGTCAATAATGCTTAGCCGCCTCCCTGGAAGCCTAATCGGGCATAAAAAGCTAGGCGGAACGGCCCCAAAGCTCCACACGGAAGTCCCAAAAAAGCTCCATGATTGGTCAATAATGCTTAGCCGCCTCCCTGGAAGCCTAATCGGGCATAAAAAGCTAGGCGGAACGGCCCCAAAGCTCCACACGGAAGTCCCAAAAAAGCTCCATGATTGGTCAATAATGCTTAGCCGCCTCCCTGGAAGCCTAATCGGGCATAAAAAGCTAGGCGGAACGGCCCCAAAGCTCCACACGGAAGTCCCAAAAAAGCTCCATGATTGGTCAATAATGCTTAGCCGCCTCCCTGGAAGCCTAATCGGGCATAAAAAGCTAGGCGGAACGGCCCCAAAGCTCCACACGGAAGTCCCAAAAAAGCTCCATGATTGGTCAATAATGCTTAGCCGCCTCCCTGGAAGCCTAATCGGGCATAAAAAGCTAGGCGGAACGGCCCCAAAGCTCCACACGGAAGTCCCAAAAAAGCTCCATGATTGGTCAATAATGCTTAGCCGCCTCCCTGGAAGCCTAATCGGGCATAAAAAGCTAGGCGGAACGGCCCCAAAGCTCCACACGGAAGTCCCAAAAAAGCTCCATGATTGGTCAATAATGCTTAGCCGCCTCCCTGGAAGCCTAATCGGGCATAAAAAGCTAGGCGGAACGGCCCCAAAGCTCCACACGGAAGTCCCAAAAAAGCTCCATGATTGGTCAATAATGCTTAGCCGCCTCCCTGGAAGCCTAATCGGGCATAAAAAGCTAGGCGGAACGGCCCCAAAGCTCCACACGGAAGTCCCAAAAAAGCTCCATGATTGGTCAATAATGCTTAGCCGCCTCCCTGGAAGCCTAATCGGGCATAAAAAGCTAGGCGGAACGGCCCCAAAGCTCCACACGGAAGTCCCAAAAAAGCTCCATGATTGGTCAATAATGCTTAGCCGCCTCCCTGGAAGCCTAATCGGGCATAAAAAGTTAGGCGGAACGGCTCCAAAGCTCCACACGGAAGTCCCAAAAAAGCTCCATGATTGGTCAATAATGCTTAGCCGCCTCCCTGGAAGCCTAATCGGGCATAAAAAGTTAGGCGGAACGGCCCCAAAGCTCCACACGGAAGTCCCAAAAAAGCTCCATGATTGGTCAATAATGCTTAGCCGCCTCCCTGGAAGCCTAATCGGGCATAAAAAGTTAGGCGGAACGGCCCCAAAGCTCCACACGGAAGTCCGAAAAAAGCTCCATGATTGGTCAATAATGCTTAGCCGCCTCCCTGGAAGCCTAATCGGGCATAAAAAGTTAGGCGGAACGGCCCCAAAGCTCCACACGGAAGTCCGAAAAAAGCTCAAAAATTTTCTAAGTGCCAACGGCTCATTCGCCGTAATGTGTCCGCTCCGCGCTGGTTCCCCGGTCGGCCGCGAATAGCGCAAAATCAGCCTCACGGAAGTTCGAAAAAAGCTCAAAAATTTTCTAAGTGCCAACGGCTCATTCGCCGTAATGTGTCCGCTCCGCGCTGGTTCCCCGGTCGGCCGCGAATAGCGCAAAATCAGCCTCACGGAAGTTCGAAAAAAGCTCAAAAATTTTCTAAGTGCCAACGGCTCATTCGCCGTAATGTGTCCGCTCCGCGCTGGTTCCCCGGTCGGACCGCGAATAGCGCAAAAATCAGCCTAAGTGCAGTACCAACCTTGGCGTGTTGGTGCGCCAGAGTACGATGAGTTGGTCCCCCTAGTCACTGTACTCATTACCTTTACCCCCTAATCGCAAAATATAGTCAGAACGTATATGCAGAAGACTATTTTTTTCTTTTTTAAAATTTTCTAAGTGCCAGCGGATGCTGGCACACGAACTGTCCGAGCTACGACGGTTCTCCGGTCGGACAGCGAGGGTGAAAAAGCGGTCCTAAAATCACCGAGGGCTGCCGCACAAGTTGTCCGAGTGGCGACGGTTCCCCGGTCGGCCACGAATGTCGAAAATTCGGCCTCTCCACCACGGAGGTCGGTGAGAATTTCAGAATATTTTCTAAGTGCCAACGGCTCTTGCGCCGTAAAGTGTCCGCTTTGCCTGGTTCCCTCGGTCGGCCACAAATAGCGAAAAATCAGCCTCTCCTTCTGGAGCTCGCCTAAGTGCCAACGGCTCTTGCGCCGTAATGTGTCCGCTTTGTCTGGTTCCCTCGGTCGGCCACAAACGGCGAAAAATCAGCCTCTCCTTCTGGAGCTCGTGCCAACTTTGGCGAATATTTTCTAAGTGCCAACGGCTCTTGCGCCGTAAAGTGTCCGCTTTGCCTGGTTCCCTCGGTCGGCCACAAATAGCGAAAAATCAGCCTCTCCTTCTGGAGCTCGCCTAAGTGCCAACGGCTCTTGCGCCGTAATGTGTCCGCTTTGTCTGGTTCCCTCGGTCGGCCACAAACGGCGAAAAATCAGCCTCTCATTCTGGAGCTCGTGCCAACTTTGGCGAATATTTTCTAAGTGCCAACGGCTCTTGCGCCGTAATGTGTCCGCTTTGCCTGGTTCCCTCGGTCGGCCACAAATAGCGAAAAAATCAGCCTCTCCTTCTGGAGCTCGCCTAAGTGCCAACGGCTCTTGCGCCGTAATGTGTCCGCTTTGCCTGGTTCCCTCGGTCGGCCACAAACGGCGAAAAATCAGCCTCTCATTCTGGAGCTCGTGCCAACTTTGGCGAATATTTTCTAAGTGCCAACGGCTCTTGCGCCGTAATGTGTCCGCTTTGCCTGGTTCCCTCGGTCGGCCACGAACGGCGAAAAATCAGCCTCTCCTTCTGGAGCTCGCCTAAGTGCCAACGGCTCTTGCGCCGTAATGTGTCCGCTTTGCCTGGTTCCCTCGGTCGGCCACAAACGGCGAAAAATCAGCCTCTCCTTCTGGAGCTCGCCTAAGTGCCAACGGCTCTTGCGCCGTAATGTGTCCGCTTTGCCTGGTTCCCTCGGTCGGCCACAAATAGCGAAAAACCAGCCTCTCCTTCTGGAGCTCGCCTAAGTGCCAACGGCTCTTGCGCCGTAATGTGTCCGCTTTGCCTGGTTCCCTCGGTCGGCCACAAACGGCGAAAAATCAGCCTCTCCTTCTGGAGCTCGCCTAAGTGCCAACGGCTCTTGCGCCGTAATGTGTCCGCTTTGCCTGGTTCCCTCGGTCGGCCACAAATAGCGAAAAACCAGCCTCTCCTTCTGGAGCTCGCCTAAGTGCCAACGGCTCTTGCGCCGTAATGTGTCCGCTTTGCCTGGTTCCCTCGGTCGGCCACAAACGGCGAAAAATCAGCCTCTCCTTCTGGAGCTCGCGCCAACTTTGTCAAAAAATTTCTAAGTGCCAACGGCTCTTGCGCCGTAAAGTGTCCGCTTTGCCTGGTTCCCTCGGTCGGCCACAAATAGCGAAAAATCAGCCTCTCCTTCTGGAGCTCGTGCCAACTTTGGCGAATATTTTCTAAGTGCCAACGGCTCTTGCGCCGTAATGTGTCCGCTTTGCCTGGTTCCCTCGGTCGGCCACAAATAGCGAAAAATCAGCCTCTCCTTCTGGAGCTCGCCTAAGTGCCAACGGCTCTTGCGCCGTAAAGTGTCCGCTTTGTCTGGTTCCCTCGGTCGGCCACAAACGGCGAAAAATCAGCCTCTCCTTCTGGAGCTCGTGCCAACTTTGGCGAATATTTTCTAAGTGCCAACGGCTCTTGCGCCGTAAAGTGTCCGCTTTGTCTGGTTCCCTCGGTCGGCCACAAATAGCGAAAAATCAGCCTCTCCTTCTGGAGCTCGCGCAAGTGCCAACGGCTCTTGCGCCGTAAAGTGTCCGCTTTGTCTGGTTCCCTCGGTCGGCCACAAATAGCGAAAAATCAGCCTCTCCTTCTGGAGCTCGTGCCAACTTTGGCGAATATTTTCTAAGTGCCAACGGCTCTTGCGCCGTAATGTGTCCGCTTTGTCTGGTTCCCTCGGTCGGCCACAAATAGCGAAAAATCAGCCTCTCCTTCTGGAGCTCGTGCCAACTTTGGCGAATATTTTCTAAGTGCCAACGGCTCTTGCGCCGTAAAGTGTCCGCTTTGCCTGGTTCCCTCGGTCGGCCACAAATAGCGAAAAATCAGCCTCTCCTTCTGGAGCTCGCGCCAACTTTGTCAAAAAATTTCTAAGTGCCAACGGCTCTTGCGCCGTAAAGTGTCCGCTTTGCCTGGTTCCCTCGGTCGGCCACAAATAGCGAAAAATCAGCCTCTCCTTCTGGAGCTCGCGCCAACTTTGTCAAAAAATTTCTAAGTGCCAACGGCTCTTGCGCCGTAAAGTGTCCGCTTTGCCTGGTTCCCTCGGTCGGCCACAAATAGCGAAAAATCAGCCTCTCCTTCTGGAGCTCGCGCCAACTTTGTCGAAAAATTTCTAAGTGCCAACGGCTCTTGCGCCGTAAAGTGTCCGCTTTGTCTGGTTCCCTCGGTCGGCCGCAAATAGCGAAAAATCAGCCTCTCGCCCGTCAGGTACCAGGCGTTGGGGTACCAGGGGTAAGTGCAGTACCAGCTTTGGTCTGTTGGTGCGCCAGAGTACGATGAGTTGGTCCCCCTAGTCACTGTACTCATTACCTTTACCCCCAAATCGCAAAATATAGTCAGAACGAGTGTGGGGAACACAAGTTTTGGCCCCGAGAACCAGGCGGCTGGTGTCTCTAGCGATGTGTTCCCCCCCAAAAAGTGTTCACATGCTCGGACAGCGAACCTAGGAGCTACCGCAAAGCACTCTGGAAGTGCAAGAGCGAAAAATTTTCTAAGTACAAAAACTCTCGAAAATTTTCAAAGTGTCACAGTGCTCGAAAATTTTCAAAGTGCTACATGCTTTCCATCCAAGGAAGGAATAGTGGAGGACCGGCCGCCTCCTTAAACACAAGCCGGCGGAACGACGGGGAGGACCGGCCGCCTCCTTAAACACAGGCCGGTGGAACGTTTGGCAGAATTCTTCTCGTGGAGGACCGGCCGCCTCCTTAAACACAAGCCGGCGGAACGACGGGGAGGACCGGCCGCCTCCTTAAACACAGGCCGGTGGAACGTTTGGCAGAATTCTTCTCGTGGAGGACCGGCCGCCTCCTTAAACACAGGCCGGTGGGAACGGTTGGCAGAATTGCGTGACGGCCGCCTGCTCCCGGCGTCCGCACGTGAACGAACACCCCCTCCCGGGGACGGCCGTCTGCTCCCGACCGCCGTCCTTCACCCCCTCACCTTCCGGACCCCCGTCTGCTCCCGGCGGGCCTCCGAG
>NW_026872267.1:0-5000 GCF_033458585.1 Syngnathus typhle | reverse complement strand
ACCGCCACAAGGCGACCGCCACAAGGCGACCGCCACAAGGCGACCGCCACTGGCCCCAAGCGCCAGCCCCGACCGCCACCCCCCGACCGCCACAAGGCGACCGCCACAAGGCGACCGCCACCGGCCCCAAGCGCCAGCCCCGACCGCCACCCCCCGACCGCCACAAGGCGACCGCCACAAGGCGACCGCCACAAGGCGACCGCCACAAGGCGACCGCCACAAGGCGACCGCCACCGGCCCCAAGCGCCAGCCCCGACCGCCACCCCCCGACCGCCACAAGGCGACCGCCACAAGGCGACCGCCACAAGGCGACCGCCACAAGGCGACCGCCACAAGGCGACCGCCACTGGCCCCAAGCGCCAGCCCCGACCGCCACCCCCCGACCGCCACAAGGCGACCGCCACAAGGCGACCGCCACAAGGCGACCGCCACAAGGCGACCGCCACAAGGCGACCGCCACAAGGCGACCGCCACTGGCCCCAAGCGCCAGCCCCGACCGCCACCCCCCGACCGCCACAAGGCGACCGCCACAAGGCGACCGCCACCGGCCCCAAGCGCCAGCCCCGACCGCCACCCCCCGACCAGCCACAAGGCGACCGCCACAAGGCGTTAGTGGCCGCGCCCGGTACTTTACTGGACCCTATTTGGCCCGCGGACCGGCCGGCGTCGCTTCCTTGAATGCTTAGCCGCCTTTCGAGCTGCCATGCCGGGCTTGAGTTAGTGGTTTGCGCCCGGTACTCTACGTTAAAAGTCAGGCGGAACGGCTCTGAAGCTCCAGACGGTGCTTCCTTGAATGCTTAGCCGCCTTTCGAGCTGCCATGCCGGGCTTGAGTTAGTGGTTTGCGCCCGGTACTCTACGTTAAAAGTCAGGCGGAACGGCTCTGAAGCTCCAGACGGTGCTTCCTTGAATGCTTAGCCGCCTTTCGAGCTGCCATGCCGGGCTTGAGTTAGTGGTTTGCGCCCGGTACTCTACGTTAAAAGTCAGGCGGAACGGCTCTGAAGCTCCAGACGGTGCTTCCTTGAATGCTTAGCCGCCTTTCGAGCTGCCATGCCGGGCTTGAGTTAGTGGTTTGCGCCCGGTACTCTACGTTAAAAGTCAGGCGGAACGGCTCTGAAGCTCCAGACGGTGCTTCCTTGAATGCTTAGCCGCCTTTCGAGCTGCCATGCCGGGCTTGAGTTAGTGGTTTGCGCCCGGTACTCTACGTTAAAAGTCAGGCGGAACGGCTCTGAAGCTCCAGACGGTGCTTCCTTGAATGCTTAGCCGCCTTTCGAGCTGCCATGCCGGGCTTGAGTTAGTGGTTTGCGCCCGGTACTCTACGTTAAAAGTCAGGCGGAACGGCTCTGAAGCTCCAGACGGTGCTTCCTTGAATGCTTAGCCGCCTTTCGAGCTGCCATGCCGGGCTTGAGTTAGTGGTTTGCGCCCGGTACTCTACGTTAAAAGTCAGGCGGAACGGCTCTGAAGCTCCAGACGGTGCTTCCTTGAATGCTTAGCCGCCTTTCGAGCTGCCATGCCGGGCTTGAGTTAGTGGTTTGCGCCCGGTACTCTACGTTAAAAGTCAGGCGGAACGGCTCTGAAGCTCCAGACGGTGCTTCCTTGAATGCTTAGCCGCCTTTCGAGCTGCCATGCCGGGCTTGAGTTAGTGGTTTGCGCCCGGTACTCTACGTTAAAAGTCAGGCGGAACGGCTCTGAAGCTCCAGACGGTGCTTCCTTGAATGCTTAGCCGCCTTTCGAGCTGCCATGCCGGGCTTGAGTTAGTGGTTTGCGCCCGGTACTCTACGTTAAAAGTCAGGCGGAACGGCTCTGAAGCTCCAGACGGTGCTTCCTTGAATGCTTAGCCGCCTTTCGAGCTGCCATGCCGGGCTTGAGTTAGTGGTTTGCGCCCGGTACTCTACGTTAAAAGTCAGGCGGAACGGCTCTGAAGCTCCAGACGGTGCTTCCTTGAATGCTTAGCCGCCTTTCGAGCTGCCATGCCGGGCTTGAGTTAGTGGTTTGCGCCCGGTACTCTACGTTAAAAGTCAGGCGGAACGGCTCTGAAGCTCCAGACGGTGCTTCCTTGAATGCTTAGCCGCCTTTCGAGCTGCCATGCCGGGCTTGAGTTAGTGGTTTGCGCCCGGTACTCTACGTTAAAAGTCAGGCGGAACGGCTCTGAAGCTCCAGACGGTGCTTCCTTGAATGCTTAGCCGCCTTTCGAGCTGCCATGCCGGGCTTGAGTTAGTGGTTTGCGCCCGGTACTCTACGTTAAAAGTCAGGCGGAACGGCTCTGAAGCTCCAGACGGTGCTTCCTTGAATGCTTAGCCGCCTTTCGAGCTGCCATGCCGGGCTTGAGTTAGTGGTTTGCGCCCGGTACTCTACGTTAAAAGTCAGGCGGAACGGCTCTGAAGCTCCAGACGGTGCTTCCTTGAATGCTTAGCCGCCTTTCGAGCTGCCATGCCGGGCTTGAGTTAGTGGTTTGCGCCCGGTACTCTACGTTAAAAGTCAGGCGGAACGGCTCTGAAGCTCCAGACGGTGCTTCCTTGAATGCTTAGCCGCCTTTCGAGCTGCCATGCCGGGCTTGAGTTAGTGGTTTGCGCCCGGTACTCTACGTTAAAAGTCAGGCGGAACGGCTCTGAAGCTCCAGACGGTGCTTCCTTGAATGCTTAGCCGCCTTTCGAGCTGCCATGCCGGGCTTGAGTTAGTGGTTTGCGCCCGGTACTCTACGTTAAAAGTCAGGCGGAACGGCTCTGAAGCTCCAGACGGTGCTTCCTTGAATGCTTAGCCGCCTTTCGAGCTGCCATGCCGGGCTTGAGTTAGTGGTTTGCGCCCGGTACTCTACGTTAAAAGTCAGGCGGAACGGCTCTGAAGCTCCAGACGGTGCTTCCTTGAATGCTTAGCCGCCTTTCGAGCTGCCATGCCGGGCTTGAGTTAGTGGTTTGCGCCCGGTACTCTACGTTAAAAGTCAGGCGGAACGGCTCTGAAGCTCCAGACGGTGCTTCCTTGAATGCTTAGCCGCCTTTCGAGCTGCCATGCCGGGCTTGAGTTAGTGGTTTGCGCCCGGTACTCTACGTTAAAAGTCAGGCGGAACGGCTCTGAAGCTCCAGACGGTGCTTCCTTGAATGCTTAGCCGCCTTTCGAGCTCTCCTGCCCGGCGTGGGTTTCGCGTCCGCGCCCGGTACATTATGGAAGCCAAAAAAAAAAAAAATTCTAAGTGCGAGTGGGACCGGCCTGGGGGGCTTCCTTGAAAGCCCATCCGCCCTCCGAGCTCTCCCACCGGTCGTGGGTTGGCGTCCGCCACTGCTCAAAGCGAACTTCAAATTATCTGCTTAATAATGTGGAACACCATTCTTAAGTAGTTTTTCCTTAATTTGGGCTCAACTGGCCGGTAATGATCCCCGGTGTCTGAGATTGATCTCAGTGATCCAAAGAGCCCTGACACGTAATACCATCCATGAGTTTAATTGAAAAACAAAAAATGTAATCTTTATGACACATAAATACAATTTGCATAATAATTTGGAACACAGTGTAGACTTCCAGCGGACCGCGCGCGGCTCGGCTGACGGCGCAGCGCGATCTGGTACCGCTGCGCGGGACGAAACACGCCCCGTGCAGAGTTCCAGGCGGCCGGGAAGACATTTAAGCGCTGCCGCTGCAGCTGCGGCGGGGATTTGCCGTCCTCCGGTGGACACGACGAGTAAATACACCAGCAATCGCACTTACACCGTGTTCCAAATTATTATGCAAGTGACATTTATCTCAGATTTTCCTAAATAGTCGATGCAAAATGAGTCAGCATAATTTTCAAGTCATCAACCATTATTTTGATGAATTCTAATTTTATTGAACAAACCTCCGAATGATCACAGAATTTTTAAAAAATAAAAAACTTAAAATGCACTGTTCCACATTATTACGCACAACAGAGTTTTATAACATTTTATAGGTTTTTATGAACTGAAATGCCCATCTTAAGAATTTACAGCATTAGGAGGTCATATTTACTGAAATCAAAAGCTATTTCAAAGAAAAGACAAACAAGTTACATTTTAACATAGGACCCTTTATTTCAATAAAAAACAAAGTTACATTTTAACATAGGACCCTTTGTTCAACAGCAGCTTCACGATTCTTCCATCCACTGAACTTGTGAGTTTTTGTACAGTTTCTGGTTGAATTTCTTGGCAGGATCTAAGAATAGCCTGCCAGAGCTGCTCTTTGGAATTGAACTGCCTCCCACCTTCGTAGATTTTCTGCTTGACGATGCTCCACAAGTTTTCAATAGGATTGAGGTCAGGGGAGCATGGGGGCCACACCATCAGTTTCTCTCCCTTTATTCCCATAGATGCCAAAGACGTTGACGTATTTCTTGCAGCATGAGACGGTGCATTGTCATGCATGAAGATGATCTTTTGACGGAAAGCACGGTTCTTCCTGTTGTACCATGGACAGAAGTGTTGAGTCAGAAATTCCACGTAGTTAACAGACGTAATTTTGACGCCTTCAGGGACCCTAAAGGGGCCAAGCAGCTCTCTCCCCATGATTCCGGCCCAAAACATCACTCCGCCACCTCCCTGCTGACGCCGCAGCCTTGTTGGGCTATCGTGGCCGTCCACCAACCATCCACGACTCCATCCATCTGTAAAGTCAAGTCAAATCAAGTTTATTTGTATAGCCCTAAATCACAAGCAGTCTCAAAGGGCTTCACATTGACAGAAATTGACAATTATTCTCAAAGCATCCCCTGAGCTCTCAAAAGTGCAAGGAAAAACTTAAAAAACCCTACCTGGCCCATCCAAGGTGGCACGGCACTCGTCGGTGAACAGGACTGTCTGAAAATTTGTCTTCATGTAAGTCTGGGCCCACTGCAGCCGTTTCTGCTTGTTCGCAGTTGTTCAGGGGTGGCCGAATGGAGGGTTTCCGCACAACTGCAAGCCTCTGGAGGATCCTGCACCTCGTCGTTCGTGGGACTTCACTGGCACCAGCAGCGTCGAATATTTGTTTGCTCGTCTTTAGTGGCATGCTT
>NW_026872266.1:0-25000 GCF_033458585.1 Syngnathus typhle | reverse complement strand
GCGGTAGCTCCTAGGTTCGCTGTCCGAGCATGTGAACACTTTTTGGGGGGGAACACATCGCTAGAGACACCAGCCGCCTGGTTCTCGGGGCCAAAACTTGTGTTCCCCACACTCGTTCTGACTATATTTTGCGATTTGGGGGTAAAGGTAATGAGTACAGTGACTAGGGGGACCAACTCATCGTACTCTGGCGCACCAACAGACCAAAGCTGGTACTGCACTTACCCCTGGTACCCCAACGCCTGGTACCTGACGGGCGAGAGGCTGATTTTTCGCTATTTGCGGCCGACCGAGGGAACCAGACAAAGCGGACACTTTACGGCGCAAGAGCCGTTGGCACTTAGAAATTTTTCGACAAAGTTGGCGCGAGCTCCAGAAGGAGAGGCTGATTTTTCGCTATTTGTGGCCGACCGAGGGAACCAGGCAAAGCGGACACTTTACGGCGCAAGAGCCGTTGGCACTTAGAAATTTTTCGACAAAGTTGGCGCGAGCTCCAGAAGGAGAGGCTGATTTTTCGCTATTTGTGGCCGACCGAGGGAACCAGGCAAAGCGGACACTTTACGGCGCAAGAGCCGTTGGCACTTAGAAATTTTTTGACAAAGTTGGCGCGAGCTCCAGAAGGAGAGGCTGATTTTTCGCTATTTGTGGCCGACCGAGGGAACCAGGCAAAGCGGACACTTTACGGCGCAAGAGCCGTTGGCACTTAGAAATTTTTCGACAAAGTTGGCGCGAGCTCCAGAAGGAGAGGCTGATTTTTCGCTATTTGTGGCCGACCGAGGGAACCAGGCAAAGCGGACACTTTACGGCGCAAGAGCCGTTGGCACTTAGAAATTTTTCGACAAAGTTGGCGCGAGCTCCAGAAGGAGAGGCTGATTTTTCGCTATTTGTGGCCGACCGAGGGAACCAGGCAAAGCGGACACTTTACGGCGCAAGAGCCGTTGGCACTTAGAAATTTTTTGACAAAGTTGGCGCGAGCTCCAGAAGGAGAGGCTGATTTTTCGCTATTTGTGGCCGACCGAGGGAACCAGGCAAAGCGGACACTTTACGGCGCAAGAGCCGTTGGCACTTAGAAATTTTTTGACAAAGTTGGCGCGAGCTCCAGAAGGAGAGGCTGATTTTTCGCTATTTGTGGCCGACCGAGGGAACCAGGCAAAGCGGACACTTTACGGCGCAAGAGCCGTTGGCACTTAGAAAATATTCGCCAAAGTTGGCACGAGCTCCAGAAGGAGAGGCTGATTTTTCGCTATTTGTGGCCGACCGAGGGAACCAGACAAAGCGGACACATTACGGCGCAAGAGCCGTTGGCACTTAGAAAATATTCGCCAAAGTTGGCACGAGCTCCAGAAGGAGAGGCTGATTTTTCGCTATTTGTGGCCGACCGAGGGAACCAGGCAAAGCGGACACTTTACGGCGCAAGAGCCGTTGGCACTTAGAAATTTTTTGACAAAGTTGGCGCGAGCTCCAGAAGGAGAGGCTGGTTTTTCGCTATTTGTGGCCGACCGAGGGAACCAGGCAAAGCGGACACATTACGGCGCAAGAGCCGTTGGCACTTAGGCGAGCTCCAGAAGGAGAGGCTGATTTTTCGCTATTTGTGGCCGACCGAGGGAACCAGGCAAAGCGGACACATTACGGCGCAAGAGCCGTTGGCACTTAGGCGAGCTCCAGAAGGAGAGGCTGGTTTTTCGCTATTTGTGGCCGACCGAGGGAACCAGGCAAAGCGGACACATTACGGCGCAAGAGCCGTTGGCACTTAGGCGAGCTCCAGAAGGAGAGGCTGATTTTTCGCTATTTGTGGCCGACCGAGGGAACCAGGCAAAGCGGACACTTTACGGCGCAAGAGCCGTTGGCACTTAGAAATTTTTTGACAAAGTTGGCGCGAGCTCCAGAAGGAGAGGCTGGTTTTTCGCTATTTGTGGCCGACCGAGGGAACCAGGCAAAGCGGACACATTACGGCGCAAGAGCCGTTGGCACTTAGGCGAGCTCCAGAAGGAGAGGCTGATTTTTCGCCGTTTGTGGCCGACCGAGGGAACCAGGCAAAGCGGACACATTACGGCGCAAGAGCCGTTGGCACTTAGGCGAGCTCCAGAAGGAGAGGCTGATTTTTCGCCGTTTGTGGCCGACCGAGGGAACCAGGCAAAGCGGACACATTACGGCGCAAGAGCCGTTGGCACTTAGGCGAGCTCCAGAAGGAGAGGCTGGTTTTTCGCTATTTGTGGCCGACCGAGGGAACCAGGCAAAGCGGACACATTACGGCGCAAGAGCCGTTGGCACTTAGGCGAGCTCCAGAAGGAGAGGCTGGTTTTTCGCCGTTTGTGGCCGACCGAGGGAACCAGGCAAAGCGGACACATTACGGCGCAAGAGCCGTTGGCACTTAGGCGAGCTCCAGAAGGAGAGGCTGATTTTTCGCCGTTTGTGGCCGACCGAGGGAACCAGGCAAAGCGGACACATTACGGCGCAAGAGCCGTTGGCACTTAGGCGAGCTCCAGAAGGAGAGGCTGGTTTTTCGCTATTTGTGGCCGACCGAGGGAACCAGGCAAAGCGGACACATTACGGCGCAAGAGCCGTTGGCACTTAGGCGAGCTCCAGAAGGAGAGGCTGATTTTTCGCCGTTTGTGGCCGACCGAGGGAACCAGGCAAAGCGGACACATTACGGCGCAAGAGCCGTTGGCACTTAGGCGAGCTCCAGAAGGAGAGGCTGGTTTTTCGCTATTTGTGGCCGACCGAGGGAACCAGGCAAAGCGGACACATTACGGCGCAAGAGCCGTTGGCACTTAGGCGAGCTCCAGAAGGAGAGGCTGATTTTTCGCCGTTTGTGGCCGACCGAGGGAACCAGGCAAAGCGGACACATTACGGCGCAAGAGCCGTTGGCACTTAGGCGAGCTCCAGAAGGAGAGGCTGGTTTTTCGCTATTTGTGGCCGACCGAGGGAACCAGGCAAAGCGGACACATTACGGCGCAAGAGCCGTTGGCACTTAGGCGAGCTCCAGAAGGAGAGGCTGATTTTTCGCCGTTTGTGGCCGACCGAGGGAACCAGGCAAAGCGGACACATTACGGCGCAAGAGCCGTTGGCACTTAGGCGAGCTCCAGAAGGAGAGGCTGGTTTTTCGCTATTTGTGGCCGACCGAGGGAACCAGGCAAAGCGGACACATTACGGCGCAAGAGCCGTTGGCACTTAGGCGAGCTCCAGAAGGAGAGGCTGATTTTTCGCCGTTTGTGGCCGACCGAGGGAACCAGGCAAAGCGGACACATTACGGCGCAAGAGCCGTTGGCACTTAGGCGAGCTCCAGAAGGAGAGGCTGATTTTTCGCCGTTTGTGGCCGACCGAGGGAACCAGGCAAAGCGGACACATTACGGCGCAAGAGCCGTTGGCACTTAGGCGAGCTCCAGAAGGAGAGGCTGGTTTTTCGCTATTTGTGGCCGACCGAGGGAACCAGGCAAAGCGGACATATTACGGCGCAAGAGCCGTTGGCACTTAGGCGAGCTCCAGAAGGAGAGGCTGATTTTTCGCCGTTTGTGGCCGACCGAGGGAACCAGGCAAAGCGGACACATTACGGCGCAAGAGCCGTTGGCACTTAGGCGAGCTCCAGAAGGAGAGGCTGGTTTTTCGCTATTTGTGGCCGACCGAGGGAACCAGGCAAAGCGGACACATTACGGCGCAAGAGCCGTTGGCACTTAGGCGAGCTCCAGAAGGAGAGGCTGGTTTTTCGCTATTTGTGGCCGACCGAGGGAACCAGGCAAAGCGGACACATTACGGCGCAAGAGCCGTTGGCACTTAGAAAATATTCGCCAAAGTTGGCACGAGCTCCAGAAGGAGAGGCTGATTTTTCGCTATTTGTGGCCGACCGAGGGAACCAGGCAAAGCGGACACATTACGGCGCAAGAGCCGTTGGCACTTAGGCGAGCTCCAGAAGGAGAGGCTGGTTTTTCGCCGTTTGTGGCCGACCGAGGGAACCAGGCAAAGCGGACACATTACGGCGCAAGAGCCGTTGGCACTTAGGCGAGCTCCAGAAGGAGAGGCTGGTTTTTCGCTATTTGTGGCCGACCGAGGGAACCAGGCAAAGCGGACACATTACGGCGCAAGAGCCGTTGGCACTTAGGCGAGCTCCAGAAGGAGAGGCTGATTTTTCGCCGTTCGTGGCCGACCGAGGGAACCAGGCAAAGCGGACACATTACGGCGCAAGAGCCGTTGGCACTTAGAAAATATTCGCCAAAGTTGGCACGAGCTCCAGAATGAGAGGCTGATTTTTCGCCGTTTGTGGCCGACCGAGGGAACCAGGCAAAGCGGACACATTACGGCGCAAGAGCCGTTGGCACTTAGGCGAGCTCCAGAAGGAGAGGCTGATTTTTTCGCTATTTGTGGCCGACCGAGGGAACCAGGCAAAGCGGACACATTACGGCGCAAGAGCCGTTGGCACTTAGAAAATATTCGCCAAAGTTGGCACGAGCTCCAGAATGAGAGGCTGATTTTTCGCCGTTTGTGGCCGACCGAGGGAACCAGACAAAGCGGACACATTACGGCGCAAGAGCCGTTGGCACTTAGGCGAGCTCCAGAAGGAGAGGCTGATTTTTTCGCTATTTGTGGCCGACCGAGGGAACCAGGCAAAGCGGACACATTACGGCGCAAGAGCCGTTGGCACTTAGAAAATATTCGCCAAAGTTGGCACGAGCTCCAGAATGAGAGGCTGATTTTTCGCCGTTTGTGGCCGACCGAGGGAACCAGGCAAAGCGGACACATTACGGCGCAAGAGCCGTTGGCACTTAGGCGAGCTCCAGAAGGAGAGGCTGATTTTTTCGCTATTTGTGGCCGACCGAGGGAACCAGGCAAAGCGGACACATTACGGCGCAAGAGCCGTTGGCACTTAGAAAATATTCGCCAAAGTTGGCACGAGCTCCAGAATGAGAGGCTGATTTTTCGCCGTTTGTGGCCGACCGAGGGAACCAGACAAAGCGGACACATTACGGCGCAAGAGCCGTTGGCACTTAGGCGAGCTCCAGAAGGAGAGGCTGATTTTTCGCTATTTGTGGCCGACCGAGGGAACCAGGCAAAGCGGACACTTTACGGCGCAAGAGCCGTTGGCACTTAGAAAATATTCGCCAAAGTTGGCACGAGCTCCAGAAGGAGAGGCTGATTTTTCGCCGTTTGTGGCCGACCGAGGGAACCAGACAAAGCGGACACATTACGGCGCAAGAGCCGTTGGCACTTAGGCGAGCTCCAGAAGGAGAGGCTGATTTTTCGCTATTTGTGGCCGACCGAGGGAACCAGGCAAAGCGGACACTTTACGGCGCAAGAGCCGTTGGCACTTAGAAAATATTCTGAAATTCTCACCGACCTCCGTGGTGGAGAGGCCGAATTTTCGACATTCGTGGCCGACCGGGGAACCGTCGCCACTCGGACAACTTGTGCGGCAGCCCTCGGTGATTTTAGGACCGCTTTTTCACCCTCGCTGTCCGACCGGAGAACCGTCGTAGCTCGGACAGTTCGTGTGCCAGCATCCGCTGGCACTTAGAAAATTTTAAAAAAGAAAAAAATAGTCTTCTGCATATACGTTCTGACTATATTTTGCGATTAGGGGGTAAAGGTAATGAGTACAGTGACTAGGGGGACCAACTCATCGTACTCTGGCGCACCAACACGCCAAGGTTGGTACTGCACTTAGGCTGATTTTTGCGCTATTCGCGGCCGACCGGGGAACCAGCGCGGAGCGGACACATTACGGCGAATGAGCCGTTGGCACTTAGAAAATTTTTGAGCTTTTTTCGAACTTCCGTGAGGCTGATTTTGCGCTATTCGCGGCCGACCGGGGAACCAGCGCGGAGCGGACACATTACGGCGAATGAGCCGTTGGCACTTAGAAAATTTTTGAGCTTTTTTCGAACTTCCGTGAGGCTGATTTTGCGCTATTCGCGGCCGACCGGGGAACCAGCGCGGAGCGGACACATTACGGCGAATGAGCCGTTGGCACTTAGAAAATTTTTGAGCTTTTTTCGGACTTCCGTGTGGAGCTTTGGGGCCGTTCCGCCTAACTTTTTATGCCCGATTAGGCTTCCAGGGAGGCGGCTAAGCATTATTGACCAATCATGGAGCTTTTTTGGGACTTCCGTGTGGAGCTTTGGGGCCGTTCCGCCTAACTTTTTATGCCCGATTAGGCTTCCAGGGAGGCGGCTAAGCATTATTGACCAATCATGGAGCTTTTTTGGGACTTCCGTGTGGAGCTTTGGAGCCGTTCCGCCTAACTTTTTATGCCCGATTAGGCTTCCAGGGAGGCGGCTAAGCATTATTGACCAATCATGGAGCTTTTTTGGGACTTCCGTGTGGAGCTTTGGGGCCGTTCCGCCTAGCTTTTTATGCCCGATTAGGCTTCCAGGGAGGCGGCTAAGCATTATTGACCAATCATGGAGCTTTTTTGGGACTTCCGTGTGGAGCTTTGGGGCCGTTCCGCCTAACTTTTTATGCCCGATTAGGCTTCCAGGGAGGCGGCTAAGCATTATTGACCAATCATGGAGCTTTTTTGGGACTTCCGTGTGGAGCTTTGGGGCCGTTCCGCCTAGCTTTTTATGCCCGATTAGGCTTCCAGGGAGGCGGCTAAGCATTATTGACCAATCATGGAGCTTTTTTGGGACTTCCGTGTGGAGCTTTGGGGCCGTTCCGCCTAGCTTTTTATGCCCGATTAGGCTTCCAGGGAGGCGGCTAAGCATTATTGACCAATCATGGAGCTTTTTTGGGACTTCCGTGTGGAGCTTTGGGGCCGTTCCGCCTAGCTTTTTATGCCCGATTAGGCTTCCAGGGAGGCGGCTAAGCATTATTGACCAATCATGGAGCTTTTTTGGGACTTCCGTGTGGAGCTTTGGGGCCGTTCCGCCTAGCTTTTTATGCCCGATTAGGCTTCCAGGGAGGCGGCTAAGCATTATTGACCAATCATGGAGCTTTTTTGGGACTTCCGTGTGGAGCTTTGGGGCCGTTCCGCCTAGCTTTTTATGCCCGATTAGGCTTCCAGGGAGGCGGCTAAGCATTATTGACCAATCATGGAGCTTTTTTGGGACTTCCAGCCGGTGCTTTGGGGGCCTTCCCCCTCACTTTCTACGCCCGATTGGGCTTCCAGGGACGCGGCTAAGCATTTTTAACAGAAATGGAGCTTTTTGCGGAGCTCCAGCCGGTGCCACCGGCAGGCCGTGCACGCGGACGAGATGACCGAAAGAAGCTCCAGGAGAGCGGATGGACGCTTTTTAAGCACCGAGGCGGAGATCGCGGAGCTTTAATAGACTTCCAGCGGGCCCAAAGCGGCCAGGCAGACGGCGCAGCGCGACCTGGTACCTCGCACGGGACGCATCGCCCCCCCCGCGCACAGTTCCAGGGGGCCGGGATGACGTTTCAAAGCTGCCGCTGCAGCTGCGGCGGGGAGTGGCCTCCCTCCGGTGGACACGACGAGTAAATGACACCGGCCGCTGACGCAAACCCACGCCGGACAGGAGAGCTCAAAAGCCGGGTAACATTTCAAGGAAGACCCCCCCTGCGCAGACCTCCACTAGGCCGGGATGACTGTTCAGCTGTGGCGGGGAGTGGCCTCCCTCCGGTCGGCACGACGAGTAAATGACACCGGCCGCTGACGCAAACCCACGCCGGACAGGAGAGCTCAAAAGCCGGGTAACATTTCAAGGAAGACCCCCCCTGCGCAGACCTCCACTAGGCCGGGATGACTGTTCAGCTGCGGCGGGGAGTGGCCTCCCTCCGGTGGACACGACGAGTAAATGACACCGGCCGCTGACGCAAACCCACGCCGGACAGGAGAGCTCAAAAGCCGGGTAACATTTCAAGGAAGACCCCCCCTGCGCAGACCTCCACTAGGCCGGGATGACTGTTCAGCTGTGGCGGGGAGTGGCCTCCCTCCGGTCGGCACGACGAGTAAATGACACCGGCCGCTGACGCAAACCCACGCCGGACAGGAGAGCTCAAAAGCCGGGTAACATTTCAAGGAAGACCCCCCCTGCGCAGACCTCCACTAGGCCGGGATGACTGTTCAGCTGCGGCGGGGAGTGGCCTCCCTCCGGTCGGCACGACGAGTAAATGACACCGGCCGCTGACGCAAACCCACGCCGGACAGGAGAGCTCAAAAGCCGGGTAACATTTCAAGGAAGACCCCCCCTGCGCAGACCTCCACTAGGCCGGGATGACTGTTCAGCTGTGGCGGGGAGTGGCCTCCCTCCGGTCGGCACGACGAGTAAATGACACCGGCCGCTGACGCAAACCCACGCCGGACAGGAGAGCTCAAAAGCCGGGTAACATTTCAAGGAAGACCCCCCCTGCGCAGACCTCCACTAGGCCGGGATGACTGTTCAGCTGTGGCGGGGAGTGGCCTCCCTCCGGTCGGCACGACGAGTAAATGACACCGGCCGCTGACGCAAACCCACGCCGGACAGGAGAGCTCAAAAGCCGGGTAACATTTCAAGGAAGACCCCCCCTGCGCAGACCTCCACTAGGCCGGGATGACTGTTCAGCTGTGGCGGGGAGTGGCCTCCCTCCGGTCGGCACGACGAGTAAATGACACCGGCCGCTGACGCAAACCCACGCCGGACAGGAGAGCTCAAAAGCCGGGTAACATTTCAAGGAAGACCCCCCCTGCGCAGACCTCCACTAGGCCGGGATGACTGTTCAGCTGCGGCGGGGAGTGGCCTCCCTCCGGTCGGCACGACGAGTAAATGACACCGGCCGCTGACGCAAACCCACGCCGGACAGGAGAGCTCAAAAGCCGGGTAACATTTCAAGGAAGACCCCCCCTGCGCAGACCTCCACTAGGCCGGGATGACTGTTCAGCTGTGGCGGGGAGTGGCCTCCCTCCGGTCGGCACGACGAGTAAATGACACCGGCCGCTGACGCAAACCCACGCCGGACAGGAGAGCTCAAAAGCCGGGTAACATTTCAAGGAAGACCCCCCCTGCGCAGACCTCCACTAGGCCGGGATGACTGTTCAGCTGTGGCGGGGAGTGGCCTCCCTCCGGTCGGCACGACGAGTAAATGACACCGGCCGCTGACGCAAACCCACGCCGGACAGGAGAGCTCAAAAGCCGGGTAACATTTCAAGGAAGACCCCCCCTGCGCAGACCTCCACTAGGCCGGGATGACTGTTCAGCTGTGGCGGGGAGTGGCCTCCCTCCGGTCGGCACGACGAGTAAATGACACCGGCCGCTGACGCAAACCCACGCCGGACAGGAGAGCTCAAAAGCCGGGTAACATTTCAAGGAAGACCCCCCCTGCGCAGACCTCCACTAGGCCGGGATGACTGTTCAGCTGCGGCGGGGAGTGGCCTCCCTCCGGTCGGCACGACGAGTAAATGACACCGGCCGCTGACGCAAACCCACGCCGGACAGGAGAGCTCAAAAGCCGGGTAACATTTCAAGGAAGACCCCCCCTGCGCAGACCTCCACTAGGCCGGGATGACTGTTCAGCTGTGGCGGGGAGTGGCCTCCCTCCGGTCGGCACGACGAGTAAATGACACCGGCCGCTGACGCAAACCCACGCCGGACAGGAGAGCTCAAAAGCCGGGTAACATTTCAAGGAAGACCCCCCCTGCGCAGACCTCCACTAGGCCGGGATGACTGTTCAGCTGCGGCGGGGAGTGGCCTCCCTCCGGTCGGCACGACGAGTAAATGACACCGGCCGCTGACGCAAACCCACGCCGGACAGGAGAGCTCAAAAGCCGGGTAACATTTCAAGGAAGACCCCCCCTGCGCAGACCTCCACTAGGCCGGGATGACTGTTCAGCTGTGGCGGGGAGTGGCCTCCCTCCGGTCGGCACGACGAGTAAATGACACCGGCCGCTGACGCAAACCCACGCCGGACAGGAGAGCTCAAAAGCCGGGTAACATTTCAAGGAAGACCCCCCCTGCGCAGACCTCCACTAGGCCGGGATGACTGTTCAGCTGCGGCGGGGAGTGGCCTCCCTCCGGTCGGCACGACGAGTAAAGCTATTTAGGAAAATCTGAGATAAATATCACTTGCATAATAATTTGGAACACGGTCCCGTGTTCCAAATTATTATGCAAAATGTATTTAGACACCAGCAATCGCACTTAGATTTGTTTCTTTTTTCTTTCTTTTAGCTTCCATAATGTTACCAGGGCGCTGACGCAAACCCACGCCCGGCAGGAGAGCTCAAAAGCCGGGTAACATTTCAAGGAAGACCCCCCCTGCGCAGACCTCCACTAGGCCGGGATGACTGTTCAGCTGCGGCGGGGAGTGGCCTCCCTCCGGTCGGCACGACGAGTAAATGACACCGGCCGCTGACGCAAACCCACGCCGGACAGGAGAGCTCAAAAGCCGGGTAACATTTCAAGGAAGACCCCCCCTGCGCAGACCTCCACTAGGCCGGGATGACTTTTCAAAGCTGCCTCTGCAGCTGCGGCGGGGAGTTGCCTCCCTCCGGTGGACACGACGAGTAAATACACCAGCACTTGCTCTTAGATTTGTTTCTTTTTTCTTTCTTTTAGCTTCCATAATGTTACCGGGCGCTGACGCAAACCCACGCCGGACAGGAGAGCTCAAAAGCCGGGTAACATTTCAAGGAAGACCCCCCCTGCGCAGACCTCCACTAGGCCGGGATGACTGTTCAGCTGCGGCGGGGAGTGGCCTCCCTCCGGTCGGCACGACGAGTAAAGCTATTTAGGAAAATCTGAGATAAATATCACTTGCATAATAATTTGGAACACGGTCCCGTGTTCCAAATTATTATGCAAAATGTATTTAGACACCAGCAATCGCACTTAGATTTGTTTCTTTTTTCTTTCTTTTAGCTTCCATAATGTTACCGGGCGCTGACGCAAACCCACGCCCGGCAGGAGAGCTCAAAAGCCGGGTAACATTTCAAGGAAGACCCCCCCTGCGCAGACCTCCACTAGGCCGGGATGACTGTTCAGCTGCGGCGGGGAGTGGCCTCCCTCCGGTCGGCACGACGAGTAAATGACACCGGCCGCTGACGCAAACCCACGCCGGACAGGAGAGCTCAAAAGCCGGGTAACATTTCAAGGAAGACCCCCCCTGCGCAGACCTCCACTAGGCCGGGATGACTTTTCAAAGCTGCCTCTGCAGCTGCGGCGGGGAGTTGCCTCCCTCCGGTGGACACGACGAGTAAATACACCAGCACTTGCTCTTAGATTTGTTTCTTTTTTCTTTCTTTTAGCTTCCATAATGTTACCGGGCGCTGACGCAAACCCACGCCGGACAGGAGAGCTCAAAAGCCGGGTAACATTTCAAGGAAGACCCCCCCTGCGCAGACCTCCACTAGGCCGGGATGACTGTTCAGCTGCGGCGGGGAGTGGCCTCCCTCCGGTCGGCACGACGAGTAAAGCTATTTAGGAAAATCTGAGATAAATATCACTTGCATAATAATTTGGAACACGGTCCCGTGTTCCAAATTATTATGCAAAATGTATTTAGACACCAGCAATCGCACTTAGATTTGTTTCTTTTTTCTTTCTTTTAGCTTCCATAATGTTACCGGGCGCTGACGCAAACCCACGCCCGGCAGGAGAGCTCAAAAGCCGGGTAACATTTCAAGGAAGCTATTTAGGAAAATCTGAGATAAATATCCTTTGCATAATAATTTGGAACACGGTCCCGTGTTCCAAATTATTATGCAAAATGTATTTAAGTGTCATAAAGATTACATTTTTTGTTTTTCAAGTACTGAAATCACCCTCAGTCATGGTACAGTCCATGGTAGTCTGCCAGGTGAGCGCAATTGTAGTAATTAACAAGTCTATTTAAGTTCCGCGTTTTTAAGCGTTCGGCCATTTCGTTCAACCATGGGGAGGAAAAAGGATCTCTCTGCTGTCGAGAAGCGTGAAATCGTTCGATGCCTTGGACAAGGTATGCAGACATTCGATATTGCACGAAAGCTTAAGCGCGACCATCGAACTTTGAAGAAATTCGTCGCTGATTCGGAGCAAACGCGCGTTCGTGCAGACAAAGGCACGACAAGGAAGGTTTCTGCAAGACAAACAAATCGAATCAAGAGGGCGGCTGCAAGCATGCCACTAAAGACGAGCAAACAAATATTCGACGCTGCTGGTGCCAGTGAAGTCCCACGAACGACGAGGTGCAGGATCCTCCAGAGGCTTGCAGTTGTGCGGAAACCCTCCATTCGGCCACCCCTGAACAACGCGAACAAGCAGAAACGGCTGCAGTGGGCCCAGACTTACATGAAGACAAATTTTCAGACAGTCCTGTTCACCGACGAGTGCCGTGCCACCTTGGATGGGCCAGGTAGGGTTTTTTAAGTTTTTCCTTGCACTTTTGAGAGCTCAGGGGATGCTTTGAGAATAATTGTCAATTTCTGTCTATGTGAAGCCCTTTGAGACTGCTTGTGATTTAGGGCTATACAAATAAACTTGATTTGACTTGACTTTACAGATGGATGGAGTCGTGGATGGTTGGTGGACGGCCACGATAGCCCAACAAGGCTGCGGCGTCAGCAGGGAGGTGGCGGAGTGATGTTTTGGGCTGGAATCATGGGGAGAGAGCTGCTTGGCCCCTTTAGGGTCCCTGAAGGCGTCAAAATTACGTCTGTTAACTACGTGGAATTTCTGACTCAACACTTCTGTCCATGGTACAACAGGAAGAACCGTGCTTTCCGTCAAAAGATCATCTTCATGCATGACAATGCACCGTCTCATGCTGCAAGAAATACGTCAACGTCTTTGGCATCTATGGGAATAAAGGGAGAGAAACTGATGGTGTGGCCCCCATGCTCCCCTGACCTCAATCCTATTGAAAACTTGTGGAGCATCGTCAAGCAGAAAATCTACGAAGGTGGGAGGCAGTTCAATTCCAAAGAGCAGCTCTGGCAGGCTATTCTTAGATCCTGCCAAGAAATTCAACCAGAAACTGTACAAAAACTCACAAGTTCAGTGGATGGAAGAATCGTGAAGCTGCTGTTGAACAAAGGGTCCTATGTTAAAATGTAACTTTGTTTTTTATTGAAATAAAGGGTCCTATGTTAAAATGTAACTTGTTTGTCTTTTCTTTGAAATAGCTTTTGATTTCAGTAAATATGACCTCCTAATGCTGTAAATTCTTAAGATGGGCATTTCAGTTCATAAAAACCTATAAAATGTTATAAAACTCTGTTGTGCGTAATAATGTGGAACAGTGCATTTTAAGTTTTTTATTTTTTAAAAATTCTGTGATCATTCGGAGGTTTGTTCAATAAAATTAGAATTCATCAAAATAATGGTTGATGACTTGAAAATTATGCTGACTCATTTTGCATCGACTATTTAGGAAAATCTGAGATAAATGTCACTTGCATAATAATTTGGAACACGGTGTAAGTGCGATTGCTGGTGTATTTACTCGTCGTGTCCACCGGAGGACGGCAAATCCCCGCCGCAGCTGCAGCGGCAGCGCTTAAATGTCTTCCCGGCCGCCTGGAACTCTGCACGGGGCGTGTTTCGTCCCGCGCAGCGGTACCAGATCGCGCTGCGCCGTCAGCCGAGCCGCGCGCGGTCCGCTGGAAGTCTACACTGTGTTCCAAATTATTATGCAAATTGTATTTATGTGTCATAAAGATTACATTTTTTGTTTTTCAATTAAACTCATGGATGGTATTACGTGTCAGGGCTCTTTGGATCACTGAGATCAATCTCAGACACCGGGGATCATTACCGGCCAGTTGAGCCCAAATTAAGGAAAAACTACTTAAGAATGGTGTTCCACATTATTAAGCAGATAATTTGAAGTTCGCTTTGAGCAGTGGCGGACGCCAACCCACGACCGGTGGGAGAGCTCGGAGGGCGGATGGGCTTTCAAGGAAGCCCCCCAGGCCGGTCCCACTCGCACTTAGAATTTTTTTTTTTTTTGGCTTCCATAATGTACCGGGCGCGGACGCGAAACCCACGCCGGGCAGGAGAGCTCAAAAGCCGGGTAAGCATTCAAGGAAGCACCGTCTGGAGCTTCAGAGCCGTTCCGCCTGACTTTTAACGTAGAGTACCGGGCGCAAACCACTAACTCAAGCCCGGCATGGCAGCTCGAAAGGCGGCTAAGCATTCAAGGAAGCACCGTCTGGAGCTTCAGAGCCGTTCCGCCTGACTTTTAACGTAGAGTACCGGGCGCAAACCACTAACTCAAGCCCGGCATGGCAGCTCGAAAGGCGGCTAAGCATTCAAGGAAGCACCGTCTGGAGCTTCAGAGCCGTTCCGCCTGACTTTTAACGTAGAGTACCGGGCGCAAACCACTAACTCAAGCCCGGCATGGCAGCTCGAAAGGCGGCTAAGCATTCAAGGAAGCACCGTCTGGAGCTTCAGAGCCGTTCCGCCTGACTTTTAACGTAGAGTACCGGGCGCAAACCACTAACTCAAGCCCGGCATGGCAGCTCGAAAGGCGGCTAAGCATTCAAGGAAGCACCGTCTGGAGCTTCAGAGCCGTTCCGCCTGACTTTTAACGTAGAGTACCGGGCGCAAACCACTAACTCAAGCCCGGCATGGCAGCTCGAAAGGCGGCTAAGCATTCAAGGAAGCACCGTCTGGAGCTTCAGAGCCGTTCCGCCTGACTTTTAACGTAGAGTACCGGGCGCAAACCACTAACTCAAGCCCGGCATGGCAGCTCGAAAGGCGGCTAAGCATTCAAGGAAGCACCGTCTGGAGCTTCAGAGCCGTTCCGCCTGACTTTTAACGTAGAGTACCGGGCGCAAACCACTAACTCAAGCCCGGCATGGCAGCTCGAAAGGCGGCTAAGCATTCAAGGAAGCACCGTCTGGAGCTTCAGAGCCGTTCCGCCTGACTTTTAACGTAGAGTACCGGGCGCAAACCACTAACTCAAGCCCGGCATGGCAGCTCGAAAGGCGGCTAAGCATTCAAGGAAGCACCGTCTGGAGCTTCAGAGCCGTTCCGCCTGACTTTTAACGTAGAGTACCGGGCGCAAACCACTAACTCAAGCCCGGCATGGCAGCTCGAAAGGCGGCTAAGCATTCAAGGAAGCACCGTCTGGAGCTTCAGAGCCGTTCCGCCTGACTTTTAACGTAGAGTACCGGGCGCAAACCACTAACTCAAGCCCGGCATGGCAGCTCGAAAGGCGGCTAAGCATTCAAGGAAGCACCGTCTGGAGCTTCAGAGCCGTTCCGCCTGACTTTTAACGTAGAGTACCGGGCGCAAACCACTAACTCAAGCCCGGCATGGCAGCTCGAAAGGCGGCTAAGCATTCAAGGAAGCACCGTCTGGAGCTTCAGAGCCGTTCCGCCTGACTTTTAACGTAGAGTACCGGGCGCAAACCACTAACTCAAGCCCGGCATGGCAGCTCGAAAGGCGGCTAAGCATTCAAGGAAGCACCGTCTGGAGCTTCAGAGCCGTTCCGCCTGACTTTTAACGTAGAGTACCGGGCGCAAACCACTAACTCAAGCCCGGCATGGCAGCTCGAAAGGCGGCTAAGCATTCAAGGAAGCACCGTCTGGAGCTTCAGAGCCGTTCCGCCTGACTTTTAACGTAGAGTACCGGGCGCAAACCACTAACTCAAGCCCGGCATGGCAGCTCGAAAGGCGGCTAAGCATTCAAGGAAGCACCGTCTGGAGCTTCAGAGCCGTTCCGCCTGACTTTTAACGTAGAGTACCGGGCGCAAACCACTAACTCAAGCCCGGCATGGCAGCTCGAAAGGCGGCTAAGCATTCAAGGAAGCACCGTCTGGAGCTTCAGAGCCGTTCCGCCTGACTTTTAACGTAGAGTACCGGGCGCAAACCACTAACTCAAGCCCGGCATGGCAGCTCGAAAGGCGGCTAAGCATTCAAGGAAGCACCGTCTGGAGCTTCAGAGCCGTTCCGCCTGACTTTTAACGTAGAGTACCGGGCGCAAACCACTAACTCAAGCCCGGCATGGCAGCTCGAAAGGCGGCTAAGCATTCAAGGAAGCACCGTCTGGAGCTTCAGAGCCGTTCCGCCTGACTTTTAACGTAGAGTACCGGGCGCAAACCACTAACTCAAGCCCGGCATGGCAGCTCGAAAGGCGGCTAAGCATTCAAGGAAGCACCGTCTGGAGCTTCAGAGCCGTTCCGCCTGACTTTTAACGTAGAGTACCGGGCGCAAACCACTAACTCAAGCCCGGCATGGCAGCTCGAAAGGCGGCTAAGCATTCAAGGAAGCACCGTCTGGAGCTTCAGAGCCGTTCCGCCTGACTTTTAACGTAGAGTACCGGGCGCAAACCACTAACTCAAGCCCGGCATGGCAGCTCGAAAGGCGGCTAAGCATTCAAGGAAGCACCGTCTGGAGCTTCAGAGCCGTTCCGCCTGACTTTTAACGTAGAGTACCGGGCGCAAACCACTAACTCAAGCCCGGCATGGCAGCTCGAAAGGCGGCTAAGCATTCAAGGAAGCACCGTCTGGAGCTTCAGAGCCGTTCCGCCTGACTTTTAACGTAGAGTACCGGGCGCAAACCACTAACTCAAGCCCGGCATGGCAGCTCGAAAGGCGGCTAAGCATTCAAGGAAGCACCGTCTGGAGCTTCAGAGCCGTTCCGCCTGACTTTTAACGTAGAGTACCGGGCGCAAACCACTAACTCAAGCCCGGCATGGCAGCTCGAAAGGCGGCTAAGCATTCAAGGAAGCACCGTCTGGAGCTTCAGAGCCGTTCCGCCTGACTTTTAACGTAGAGTACCGGGCGCAAACCACTAACTCAAGCCCGGCATGGCAGCTCGAAAGGCGGCTAAGCATTCAAGGAAGCACCGTCTGGAGCTTCAGAGCCGTTCCGCCTGACTTTTAACGTAGAGTACCGGGCGCAAACCACTAACTCAAGCCCGGCATGGCAGCTCGAAAGGCGGCTAAGCATTCAAGGAAGCACCGTCTGGAGCTTCAGAGCCGTTCCGCCTGACTTTTAACGTAGAGTACCGGGCGCAAACCACTAACTCAAGCCCGGCATGGCAGCTCGAAAGGCGGCTAAGCATTCAAGGAAGCACCGTCTGGAGCTTCAGAGCCGTTCCGCCTGACTTTTAACGTAGAGTACCGGGCGCAAACCACTAACTCAAGCCCGGCATGGCAGCTCGAAAGGCGGCTAAGCATTCAAGGAAGCACCGTCTGGAGCTTCAGAGCCGTTCCGCCTGACTTTTAACGTAGAGTACCGGGCGCAAACCACTAACTCAAGCCCGGCATGGCAGCTCGAAAGGCGGCTAAGCATTCAAGGAAGCACCGTCTGGAGCTTCAGAGCCGTTCCGCCTGACTTTTAACGTAGAGTACCGGGCGCAAACCACTAACTCAAGCCCGGCATGGCAGCTCGAAAGGCGGCTAAGCATTCAAGGAAGCACCGTCTGGAGCTTCAGAGCCGTTCCGCCTGACTTTTAACGTAGAGTACCGGGCGCAAACCACTAACTCAAGCCCGGCATGGCAGCTCGAAAGGCGGCTAAGCATTCAAGGAAGCACCGTCTGGAGCTTCAGAGCCGTTCCGCCTGACTTTTAACGTAGAGTACCGGGCGCAAACCACTAACTCAAGCCCGGCATGGCAGCTCGAAAGGCGGCTAAGCATTCAAGGAAGCACCGTCTGGAGCTTCAGAGCCGTTCCGCCTGACTTTTAACGTAGAGTACCGGGCGCAAACCACTAACTCAAGCCCGGCATGGCAGCTCGAAAGGCGGCTAAGCATTCAAGGAAGCACCGTCTGGAGCTTCAGAGCCGTTCCGCCTGACTTTTAACGTAGAGTACCGGGCGCAAACCACTAACTCAAGCCCGGCATGGCAGCTCGAAAGGCGGCTAAGCATTCAAGGAAGCACCGTCTGGAGCTTCAGAGCCGTTCCGCCTGACTTTTAACGTAGAGTACCGGGCGCAAACCACTAACTCAAGCCCGGCATGGCAGCTCGAAAGGCGGCTAAGCATTCAAGGAAGCACCGTCTGGAGCTTCAGAGCCGTTCCGCCTGACTTTTAACGTAGAGTACCGGGCGCAAACCACTAACTCAAGCCCGGCATGGCAGCTCGAAAGGCGGCTAAGCATTCAAGGAAGCACCGTCTGGAGCTTCAGAGCCGTTCCGCCTGACTTTTAACGTAGAGTACCGGGCGCAAACCACTAACTCAAGCCCGGCATGGCAGCTCGAAAGGCGGCTAAGCATTCAAGGAAGCACCGTCTGGAGCTTCAGAGCCGTTCCGCCTGACTTTTAACGTAGAGTACCGGGCGCAAACCACTAACTCAAGCCCGGCATGGCAGCTCGAAAGGCGGCTAAGCATTCAAGGAAGCACCGTCTGGAGCTTCAGAGCCGTTCCGCCTGACTTTTAACGTAGAGTACCGGGCGCAAACCACTAACTCAAGCCCGGCATGGCAGCTCGAAAGGCGGCTAAGCATTCAAGGAAGCACCGTCTGGAGCTTCAGAGCCGTTCCGCCTGACTTTTAACGTAGAGTACCGGGCGCAAACCACTAACTCAAGCCCGGCATGGCAGCTCGAAAGGCGGCTAAGCATTCAAGGAAGCACCGTCTGGAGCTTCAGAGCCGTTCCGCCTGACTTTTAACGTAGAGTACCGGGCGCAAACCACTAACTCAAGCCCGGCATGGCAGCTCGAAAGGCGGCTAAGCATTCAAGGAAGCACCGTCTGGAGCTTCAGAGCCGTTCCGCCTGACTTTTAACGTAGAGTACCGGGCGCAAACCACTAACTCAAGCCCGGCATGGCAGCTCGAAAGGCGGCTAAGCATTCAAGGAAGCACCGTCTGGAGCTTCAGAGCCGTTCCGCCTGACTTTTAACGTAGAGTACCGGGCGCAAACCACTAACTCAAGCCCGGCATGGCAGCTCGAAAGGCGGCTAAGCATTCAAGGAAGCACCGTCTGGAGCTTCAGAGCCGTTCCGCCTGACTTTTAACGTAGAGTACCGGGCGCAAACCACTAACTCAAGCCCGGCATGGCAGCTCGAAAGGCGGCTAAGCATTCAAGGAAGCACCGTCTGGAGCTTCAGAGCCGTTCCGCCTGACTTTTAACGTAGAGTACCGGGCGCAAACCACTAACTCAAGCCCGGCATGGCAGCTCGAAAGGCGGCTAAGCATTCAAGGAAGCACCGTCTGGAGCTTCAGAGCCGTTCCGCCTGACTTTTAACGTAGAGTACCGGGCGCAAACCACTAACTCAAGCCCGGCATGGCAGCTCGAAAGGCGGCTAAGCATTCAAGGAAGCACCGTCTGGAGCTTCAGAGCCGTTCCGCCTGACTTTTAACGTAGAGTACCGGGCGCAAACCACTAACTCAAGCCCGGCATGGCAGCTCGAAAGGCGGCTAAGCATTCAAGGAAGCACCGTCTGGAGCTTCAGAGCCGTTCCGCCTGACTTTTAACGTAGAGTACCGGGCGCAAACCACTAACTCAAGCCCGGCATGGCAGCTCGAAAGGCGGCTAAGCATTCAAGGAAGCACCGTCTGGAGCTTCAGAGCCGTTCCGCCTGACTTTTAACGTAGAGTACCGGGCGCAAACCACTAACTCAAGCCCGGCATGGCAGCTCGAAAGGCGGCTAAGCATTCAAGGAAGCACCGTCTGGAGCTTCAGAGCCGTTCCGCCTGACTTTTAACGTAGAGTACCGGGCGCAAACCACTAACTCAAGCCCGGCATGGCAGCTCGAAAGGCGGCTAAGCATTCAAGGAAGCACCGTCTGGAGCTTCAGAGCCGTTCCGCCTGACTTTTAACGTAGAGTACCGGGCGCAAACCACTAACTCAAGCCCGGCATGGCAGCTCGAAAGGCGGCTAAGCATTCAAGGAAGCACCGTCTGGAGCTTCAGAGCCGTTCCGCCTGACTTTTAACGTAGAGTACCGGGCGCAAACCACTAACTCAAGCCCGGCATGGCAGCTCGAAAGGCGGCTAAGCATTCAAGGAAGCACCGTCTGGAGCTTCAGAGCCGTTCCGCCTGACTTTTAACGTAGAGTACCGGGCGCAAACCACTAACTCAAGCCCGGCATGGCAGCTCGAAAGGCGGCTAAGCATTCAAGGAAGCACCGTCTGGAGCTTCAGAGCCGTTCCGCCTGACTTTTAACGTAGAGTACCGGGCGCAAACCACTAACTCAAGCCCGGCATGGCAGCTCGAAAGGCGGCTAAGCATTCAAGGAAGCACCGTCTGGAGCTTCAGAGCCGTTCCGCCTGACTTTTAACGTAGAGTACCGGGCGCAAACCACTAACTCAAGCCCGGCATGGCAGCTCGAAAGGCGGCTAAGCATTCAAGGAAGCACCGTCTGGAGCTTCAGAGCCGTTCCGCCTGACTTTTAACGTAGAGTACCGGGCGCAAACCACTAACTCAAGCCCGGCATGGCAGCTCGAAAGGCGGCTAAGCATTCAAGGAAGCACCGTCTGGAGCTTCAGAGCCGTTCCGCCTGACTTTTAACGTAGAGTACCGGGCGCAAACCACTAACTCAAGCCCGGCATGGCAGCTCGAAAGGCGGCTAAGCATTCAAGGAAGCACCGTCTGGAGCTTCAGAGCCGTTCCGCCTGACTTTTAACGTAGAGTACCGGGCGCAAACCACTAACTCAAGCCCGGCATGGCAGCTCGAAAGGCGGCTAAGCATTCAAGGAAGCACCGTCTGGAGCTTCAGAGCCGTTCCGCCTGACTTTTAACGTAGAGTACCGGGCGCAAACCACTAACTCAAGCCCGGCATGGCAGCTCGAAAGGCGGCTAAGCATTCAAGGAAGCACCGTCTGGAGCTTCAGAGCCGTTCCGCCTGACTTTTAACGTAGAGTACCGGGCGCAAACCACTAACTCAAGCCCGGCATGGCAGCTCGAAAGGCGGCTAAGCATTCAAGGAAGCACCGTCTGGAGCTTCAGAGCCGTTCCGCCTGACTTTTAACGTAGAGTACCGGGCGCAAACCACTAACTCAAGCCCGGCATGGCAGCTCGAAAGGCGGCTAAGCATTCAAGGAAGCACCGTCTGGAGCTTCAGAGCCGTTCCGCCTGACTTTTAACGTAGAGTACCGGGCGCAAACCACTAACTCAAGCCCGGCATGGCAGCTCGAAAGGCGGCTAAGCATTCAAGGAAGCACCGTCTGGAGCTTCAGAGCCGTTCCGCCTGACTTTTAACGTAGAGTACCGGGCGCAAACCACTAACTCAAGCCCGGCATGGCAGCTCGAAAGGCGGCTAAGCATTCAAGGAAGCACCGTCTGGAGCTTCAGAGCCGTTCCGCCTGACTTTTAACGTAGAGTACCGGGCGCAAACCACTAACTCAAGCCCGGCATGGCAGCTCGAAAGGCGGCTAAGCATTCAAGGAAGCACCGTCTGGAGCTTCAGAGCCGTTCCGCCTGACTTTTAACGTAGAGTACCGGGCGCAAACCACTAACTCAAGCCCGGCATGGCAGCTCGAAAGGCGGCTAAGCATTCAAGGAAGCACCGTCTGGAGCTTCAGAGCCGTTCCGCCTGACTTTTAACGTAGAGTACCGGGCGCAAACCACTAACTCAAGCCCGGCATGGCAGCTCGAAAGGCGGCTAAGCATTCAAGGAAGCACCGTCTGGAGCTTCAGAGCCGTTCCGCCTGACTTTTAACGTAGAGTACCGGGCGCAAACCACTAACTCAAGCCCGGCATGGCAGCTCGAAAGGCGGCTACGCATTCAAGGAAGCACCGTCTGGAGCTTCAGAGCCGTTCCGCCTGACTTTTAACGTAGAGTACCGGCGCAAACCACTAACTCAAGCCCGGCATGGCAGCTCGAAAGGCGGCTAAGCATTCAAGGAAGCACCGTCTGGAGCTTCAGAGCCGTTCCGCCTGACTTTTAACGTAGAGTACCGGGCGCAAACCACTAACTCAAGCCCGGCATGGCAGCTCGAAAGGCGGCTAAGCATTCAAGGAAGCACCGTCGGAGCTTCAGAGCCTTCCGCCTGACTTTTAACGTAGAGTACCGGGCGCAAACCACTAACTCAAGCCCGGCATGGCAGCTCGAAGGGCTAGCATCAAGGAAGCGACGCCGGCCGGTCCGCGGGCCAAATAGGGTCCAGTAAGTACCGGGCGCGGCCACTAACGCCTTGTGGCGGTCGCCTTGTGGCGGTCGGGGGTGGCGGTCGGGGCTGGCGCTTGGGGCCGGTGGCGGTCGCCTTGTGGCGGTCGCCTTGTGGCGGTCGGGGGGTGGCGGTCGGGGCTGGCGCTTGGGGGCCAGTGGCGGTCGCCTTGTGGCGGTCGCCTTGTGGCGGTCGCCTTGTGGCGGTCGCCTTGTGGCGGTCGCCTTGTGGCGGTCGCCTTGTGGCGGTCGGGGGGTGGCGGTCGGGGCTGGCGCTTGGGGCCAGTGGCGGTCGCCTTGTGGCGGTCGCCTTGTGGCGGTCGCCTTGTGGCGGTCGCCTTGTGGCGGTCGCCTTTGTGGCGGTCGGGGGGTGGCGGTCGGGGCTGGCGGCTTGGGGCCGGTGGCGGTCGCCTTGTGGCGGTCGCCTTGTGGCGGTCGCCTTGTGGCGGTCGCCTTGTGGCGGTCGCCTTGTGGCGGTCGGGGGGTGGCGGTCGGGGCTGGCGCTTGGGGCCGGTGGCGGTCGCCTTGTGGCGGTCGCCTTGTGGCGGTCGGGGGGTGGCGGTCGGGGCTGGCGCTTGGGGCCAGTGGCGGTCGCCTTGTGGCGGTCGCCTTGTGGCGGTCGCCTTGTGGCGGTCGCCTTGTGGCTGGTCGCCTTGTGGCGGTCGCCTTGTGGCGGTCGGGGGGTGGCGGTCGGGGCTGGCGCTTGGGCCAGTGGCGGTCGCCTTGTGGCGGTCCGCCTTGTGGCGGTCGCCTGTGCGGTCGCCTTGTGCGGTCGCCTTGTGGCGGTCGGGGGGTGGCGGTCGGGCTGGCGCTTGGGTGTCTGGCGTCCGCCAAGAGTGGTTTAATTTCGGAGGAAGATTGAATTTCGTCCCAAGCCCGCCGCTGGAGAAAATTTTAGGTACCAGGAGGATTTTTTTTGTCCACTCAGGAGGGGACGTGGCTGGTTTGGTGTCCGGGGAAAGTGCTCTTTTCTCGGCCAGGAGAAAGATTAGACTCCCAGCCCGCCGCTGGAGAAAATTCTAGGTACCAGGAGTGGATTTTTTTGTCCACTCAGGAGGGGGACGTGCTTTGTTGTCCGGGGGAAAGTGCTCTTTTCTCGGCCAGGAGAAAGATTAGACTCCCAGCCCGCGCTGGAGAAAATCTTAGGTACCAGGAGTGGATTTTTTTTGTCCACTCAGGAGGGGGACGTGCTTTGTTGTCCGGGAGAGGGCCTGGTCCCGGACCAGCCTCTTAGGCGCGCGCCTTGTCATTCTCCGTGAGATTAAGTTACTACTAAGGGAGGCTGCCTCCTCCCGCCTGCTGCCCGAGGATGCTGCCTCATCCCCGGACTGGCCTCTTGCGCGCGCCCGCTGTCATTTCTCCGGAGACTAAGTTATACTAAGGGAGGCTGCCTCCTCCCGCCTGCTGCCCGAGGATGCTGCCTCATCCCCGGACTGGCCTCTTGGCGCGCGCCCGCTGTCATCTCCGGAGACTAATTTATACTAAGGGGAGGCTGCCTCCTCCCGCCTGCTGCCCGAGATGCTGCCTCATCCCCGGACTGGCCTCTTGCGCGCGCCCGCTGTCATTCTCCGGAGACTAAGTTATACTAAGGGGAGGCTGCCTCCTCCGCCTGCTGCCCGAGATGCTGCCTCATCCCGGACTGGCCTCTTGCGCGCGCCCGCTGTCATCTCCGGAGACTAAGTTATACTAAGGGGAGGCTGCCTCTCCCGCCTGCTGCCCGAGGATGCTGCCTCATCCCCGGACTGGCCTCTTGCGCGCGCCCGCTGTCATTCTCCGGAGACTAATGTATACTAAGGGGAGGCTGCCTCCTCCCGCCTGCTGCCCGAGGATGCTGCCTCATCCCGGACTGGCCTCTTGCGCGCGCCGCTGTCATTCTCCGGAGACTAAGTTATACTAAGGGGAGGCTGCCTCCTCCCGCCTGCTGCCCGAGGATGCTGCCTCATCCCCGGACTGCCTCTTGCGCGCGCCCGCTGTCATTCTCCGGAGACTAAGTTATACTAAGGGGAGGCTGCCTCCTCCCGCCTGCTGCCCGAGGATGCTGCCTCATCCCCGGACTGGCCTCTTGCGCGCGCCCGCTGTCATTCTCCGGAGACTAAGTTATACTAAGGGGAGGCTGCCTCCTCCCGCCTGCTGCCCGAGGATGCTGCCTCATCCCGGACTGGCCTCTTGCGCGCGCCCGCTGTCATTCTCCGGAGAATAAGTTATACTAAGGGGAGGCTGCTCCTCCGCCTGCTGCCCGAGGATGCTGCCTCATCCCCGGACTGGCCTCTTGCGCGCGCCCGCTGTCATTCTCCGGAGACTAAGTTATACTAAGGGGAGGCTGCCCTCCTCCCGCCTGCTGCCCGAGGATGCTGCCTCATCCCCCCGGACTGCCTCTTGCGCGCGCCCGCTGTCATTCTCCGGAGACTAAGTTATACTAAGGGGAGGCTGCCTCCTCCCGCCTGCTGCCCGAGGATGCTGCCCCTCATCCCAGGACTGGCCTCTTGCGCGCGCCCCGCTGTCATTCTCCGGAGACTAAGTTATACTAAGGGGAGGCTGCCTCCTCCCGCTGCTGCCCGAGGATGCTGCCTCATCCCGGACTGGCCTCTTGCGCGGCCCGCTGTCATTCTCCGGAGACTAAGTTATACTAAGGGGAGGCTGCCTCCTCCCGCCTGCTGCCCGAGGATGCTGCCTCATCCCCGGACTGGCCTCTTGCGCGCGCTCCGCTGTCATTCTCCGGAGACTAAGTTATACTAAGGGAGGCTGCCTCCTCCGCCTGCTGCCCGAGGATGCTGCCTCATCCCCGGACTGGCCTCTTGCGCGCGCCGCTGTCATTCTCCGGAGACTAAGTTATACTAAGGGGAGGCTGCCTCCTCCCGCCTGCCGCCGAGGACGCTGCCTCGTCACCCGGCCGGCCTCCCTCCCTCGGCGGCCTCCCTGAATTCGACTAAGTTCACCCTGCCCCTGGTACCCGCCACCTCCAGCAGGGGGGGGGGGATGCCGACCGGCCCCGGAGGTGCACCGGCCGACAAAAGGTTGGATCGAGGGCTGACTCTCAATAGATCGCAGCGAGTAGCTGCTCTGCTACTTACGAGACCCTGACCCAGAATCAGGTCGTATGCAAGTCA